>NW_006767510.1:0-3292 GCF_000264995.1 Punctularia strigosozonata HHB-11173 SS5
AGAGGACACCTCTGATGAGCTTTGGATAGCAGCCGGGTATACGCATTCGACCCGACTAGCTGCTGAGGCAAATCAGTCAAAGCCTAAGAAGACGTTTGAGGAGATGGTACCTGAGGAGTATAGGAAATACTCAAAGGTCTTCTCCGAGCAAGAGTCCGAGCGCCTGCCAGACCATAAGCCTACCGACCATGCCATAGACCTCAAACCTGATGCTCCTGAAACGCTCAGGTCCAAAGTCTATCCGATGCCTGTTAACGAGCAAGAAGCCCTGAAAGAGTTCATCCAGGACAACCTACGCAAAGGCTACATCCAGCCGTCGAAATCACCAATGGCTAGCCCCGTTTTCTTCATCAAAAAGAAAGACGGAAAGTTGCGCCTGATTCAGGACTACCGGAAGCTTAACGATATCACGATAAAGAATCGCTATCCGCTTCCGTTGGCATCAGACATCATCAATAGGTTGCGCAATGCCAAGCACTTCACTAAGTTCGATGTCAGATGGGGGTACAATAACGTACGCATCAAGGAAGGAGACGAGTGGAAAGCTGCCTTCGTCACGGATCAGGGGTTATTCGAACCAAAGGTCATGTTCTTTGGACTGACCAATGCCCCGGCCACCTTCCAAGCCCTCATGAATTCGATCTTCGCAGATCTCATCGCCCAAGGGAAAGTAGCCGTCTACTTAGATGATATCCTCATCTTTAGTGATACGCTAGAAGAACATCGCAAAGTCATACACGAGGTTCTTCAACGGCTGCAGGAGAATGATCTGTATCTCCGCCCTGAGAAATGCGAGTTTGAAAAGACAGAGATTGAGTACTTAGGCTTGGTCATACGGCAAGGACATGTCAGCATGGATCCTGTGAAGATCCGTGCGGTGAAAGAATGGGCAGTACCTCGGAACCTTACAGAAGTCCGTGGGTTCCTTGGCTTTGCTAATTTCTATCGCCGGTTTATCAAGGACTTTGCTGAGTTAGCAAGACCCTTGAATAACCTGACAAAGAAGGACATCAAGTGGGAATGGGGCCCTGATCAGCAGGAAGCCTTTGATGCGCTTAAGGATGCGTTCACTAAAGAACCTATATTGGTGAACTGGGATCCTGCACGACCTACGCGCATTGAGGTAGATGCTTCGGGCTTTGCCACTGGGGGAGTTCTACTGCAAAAGTGCGATGACGGGCTATGGCATCCAGTTGCCTATCGCTCCGAATCCATGTCAGAAGCAGAACGGAACTATGAAATCTATGATCGAGAAATGTTAGCCATCATTCGAGCCTTAGAAGATTGGCGTCACTTCTGTGAAGGGTTACCCATTGAGATCATTTCTGATCACAAGAATCTGGAATACTGGCGCACCGCTAGAGACCTCACGCGGCGCCAGGCCAGATGGGCCCTTTGGCTTTCTCGATTCGATTTCACCCTCACCCACAAGCCAGGCAAAACAAACACTCAGGCTGATCCCCTCTCACGAATGTCCACGCATGCTGTATCAGATACGGACGACAACGTAGGACAGATCATGCTCAAGCCTGAAAGGTTTGCCAAGCTGGCAGCAACACACGTCTTCATAAGCCCCTTAGAAGCAAAGATCAAAGCATGCAGTAACCGCGAAGCCGAAGTCATCAAAGGCTTAGAGACCCTAAAGTCTATGGGTCCGCGGAAACTCAAGTCTGGTCTAGCTGAATGGGAAGAAGCCGATGGACTCATCTACTACCAGGGACGGCTATACGTGCCGAACGACATCGCCCTTCGAGCAGAAGTGATAAAGACATGTCACGATGCTCCAACGGCAGGTCACCCTGGAGAGATGGGAACACTGGAACTGGTATCACGGCACTATTGGTGGCCTGGTATGAGCCGCACGGTGGAGAAGTACGTTCAAGGGTGTGATCGGTGTGCAAGGTCAAAGCCAGCCTATCACCCGAAGGCAACCCTGCAGCCTCACGACGTCCCAGAAGGACCCTGGCAAGTGGTTGGAGTCGATCTGATCACCGGATTCCCTAAATCCGAAGGGTTCGATGCCATCCTTACGTATGTGGACTTGTATAGTAAACAAGTACACGTCATCCCCACCCACACAACGGTAGATGCAAACGGGATCGCCGATCTTCATTACCGAGAGATCTTTAAACTCCACGGGATTCCTCGGAAATTTGTATCCGATCGGGGACCCCAGTTTGCAGCAAAGTTGATGCGACTCCTCTACCAGAAGCTTGGTATAGAAGCAGGAATAACCACGGCATATCATCCACAGAGCAACGGACAGACGGAACGAGCCAATCAAGAGATCGAACAGTACCTACGGTTGTTCGTCTCTAAACGACAAAATGATTGGGCCAAACTTCTTCCCACAGCAGAGTTTGTGCTAAACTCACGTCTGCACTCTGCCCACTGTCAAACACCGTTTGAAGTACTGTATGGATACCGCCCTGACTTTACTATACCTGCCGGAAAACCATCGCCAATGCCAGCTCTAGACGAACGGCTTGAAAGGCTCAGGCAAGCACGAAGGGAAGCTGAGGCAGCATTAAGGCTCGATAAGGAAAAGCACAAAGCTCAGTATGAAGCCAATAAGAACAAACCCCATGAGTTCAACATTGGGGATAAAGTCTGGCTGAGCGCAAAGAACGTCAACATCAAACAAGCAAGTCAAAAGCTGGGTCCACGACAACTTGGTCCTTACACAATCATCGATAAGATTGGACCCCTAGTATACACACTTGACTTGCCTCCTGCGCTGCGCATACACAAGAGCTTCCATATTGATCGCCTATCGCCTTGGAAAGGAAACGAGGTTAATGGACAATTACCTCCACCTCCAGAACCTGTGCAGGTCCGGGAAAGAGAAGAAGAGTGGGAAGTAGAGGAAATTGTCGACAGCCGAAAAGCACCCGGACGACGCAAAGGATTAGAGTACCTTGTCGTCTGGAAAGGCTTTCCAGGGCAGGACACATGGGAACCAGAAGCACATTTAACCAATAGCAGAGAATTGGTTGAGGCATTCCACAAGAAACACCCAGATGCGCCTCGACACATCAATGCTACCATCTTTGCTTCGCTACCCTGGAAGCCTATGGTCAACTTCACGGTCTGTAACGACAATGGCTATGAATGGGAAATGGGAAGGATAATGGCTTCGTCGGGACGACGAGCCTTAGGAGGGGGGTAATGTGATGAGAAGAGAAGGACAATTATTTTCGCATTTTTCATTTCTAAATATGGACTTATCATTTTCCTTTTCCCACCTTTCCTTTTCCAAAGTTCACGTGACCTTCAGTGGCAGCAGTACAGC
>NW_006767511.1:0-3265 GCF_000264995.1 Punctularia strigosozonata HHB-11173 SS5
GGATGCGCACACTGCTCGCGACATCCTCGAGTCGTGGACGCGGGATGACCTTTATGACCGTAAGACTCCGCTATTGACTCCGCCCGACTCGGGACTTACACCCGAATTGCAGGAGATACGGATGTCGACATCGCGGCCGAAGAACGCGAAGCCCTTGAAGAATGGCTCGGAAACCGTAGCGAAGAATGACGGACTCTTACCGCTGGTCCTCGGAGGCATGCAGTATCGTAAGATAGTTGATAGTTATCGGGCTCGTGTCATTGACAAGTATGCAACTCAGTCTGAAGTAAGTAGTTCCGTAGTATACTGAAATCCTGTTGCCTGCGAACCATGTACCTCTCGTGAATACAAACTTGTGATACATAATGACTCAAGTGCTTCGGGCTTGAGTATTAACACAAGAATGCGAGAGGTGCAGCCAATTCAAGGACTTAGGATAAGTAACAAACTCGGGACTACCTCTTCTAAAGGACTTGTGACAATGCGCGAGTGGACGTCAACTCAAGAAGTGCCACCCACCACCCCTACGCGTCCAGACACGGGTACTTTGGTACCAGACCATACCTTATTAAGACACAGCCACACAGTCGAAGCCGGCAACTATGAAGACGAAGACGAGTGGATGACAGCCGTATGGGTCGGAGACCCATCTCAAGTAGACTTTACAGAATGGGGTGGTGGTAGCGTTCCCGCATTCAGCCTTTTGGACGCAGATCAGGCACCGCCCAGATACGTCAATAACATTCAATCAGCGTCAAACCCGGAGAACAACCTGTCGGAACATAACTACGTCCCACCAATAAGCGAAAATTGGACACACCCTGCGGCAGTGTTCGGAGCTTATAAACGAGTTGATCGTAAGGTAAAGCCAGTGCCTGGCATCTATCCAGAAGATGCCAAAGTTATTCGACAATTCCCACAAGACCCGCTACTTAACCTCGTAAAGTTACCAACCCATCCACCGGACTTCACGCCTACTACTCGGATCACTGAAGAGCGCATGAAAGGCATGGAGGTAAACTCAGATGGCTACATGTGGCCGGAGGAAGAGAAGCTTATCAAGCATGTATTGGTAACAAATGAGCGAGCACTCGCTTTCGAAGACCACGAACGGGGAATTTTCCGTGATGATTATTTCTCTCCTTATATAATACCGGTAGAACCGCACTCTCCGTGGGAGTATCCAAACATCCCTATTCCTCCAGGCCACCGTGATGAAGTCATCAGAATGCTTAAGGAATTCATAGCAAATGGCGTATACGAACCGAGTCAAGCATCATACCGTTCTCGATGGTTTTGCGTGGCCAAGAAGAATGGAAAACTCCGAATTGTACACAATCTAGAGCCATTGAACGCAGTGACTATAAGAGACGCTGGATTACCTCCGAACCTAGATGATTTTGTGGAACCATTTGCAGGGAGAACAGTATACACTGTATTCGATCTCTTTTGGGGATTCTATGCTCGAACACTACATCCAGCCAGCCGTGACATGACATCTTTTATGACACCACTAGGACTCCTGCGGATAGCCTCATTGCCTATGGGATTCACAAACAGCCCAGCAGAGTTTCAGAACTGCATGATGTTTATATTACAAGATGAAATACCCGATATCGCTAATATATTCATCGATGACCTCCCTATTAAGGGATCGGTTACCAAGTATCCCGATAAGCACGGCCATCCCGAAACTATTCCAGACAACCCAGGAATCCGGCGGTTTATGTGGGAACACATCAACGATGTACATCGGATAATGCACCGCATTGGTGAAGCAGGAGCAACGTTCTCTGGAAAGAAGACTCAAATATGTCGTCGCGAGGTTATCATCGTGGGACATAAGTGCACACCAGAAGGGAGGTTTCCTAATGACTCGGCGGTAGAAAAGATTAAGAAATGGCCACTGCCACAGACAACTAAAGGCATACGTGGATTTTTGGGATTATGCGGCACTGTGCGCATTTGGATCAAAGACTATTCTAAATATGCAAGGCCACTCACGGAAATGGTGAGGAAGGACGCTGACATAGAATGGGATGACCGACGAATCCAAGCCTTTGAAACTCTAAAAGAAAAAGTCTGCAGTGCACCCGCCCTTAGGCCGATCGATTATACATCAGAAAATCCGGTCATTCTATCTGTTGACTCGAGTCAGATAGCAGTGGGATTTGTCCTCTCTCAGTTGGACGATGAAGGCAAGAAACGACCGGCCCGATATGGTTCTATCCCTATGAACAAGGTAGAAGCCGCCTATAGCCAACCAAAGCTGGAGCTTTACGGACTTTTCCGCGCACTCAGGCATTTCCGGTTATACATAGCTGGGGTCAAAAACCTTCAAGTGGAAGTCGATGCTAAATTCATCAAGCAGATGCTAAATAATCCCGATTGTTTCCCGAACGCTTCTATTAATAGGTGGATCCAAGGAATTCTCATGTTTTCCTTCAAGCTCGTGCATGTACCAGGCACCAAACACTTAGCTCCAGACGCATTATCACGCAGAGACCAACTCCCAGAGGACTTCGAGAACCCTGACGATCAGCCCGAAGTTGCCGATGAGTGGCTTGACAGCTTAGCGTTAGTCATTACGGTACCCAATTTGGAACCAGCCGAGATGTACGATCCGCTACCTTCTTGTCTCATTTTAGAGGAAGCGAATGATCGGTTGAAAGCCATCCAAGAATTCCTTACCACCCTGCAATTACCGACATTTCCAGATGTTCAGTCAAAACGACGGTTTCTGAATCGGACTGCACAATTCTTTGTGCGAGACAAGGCATTGTTTAAGAGGCGAGATGGTCAGCTCCCAGCTAAAGTCATCTATGATCAACTAACTCGGCAGCGAATTCTATGGGAAGCACACGAAAGTCTTGGTCACCGTGGAGTGGAGGCAGTGTTTCAAGCTATTAAGTTACGATTCTATTGGCCAGGGTTATATCAAGACGTGCAACATCATGTGCAGTCATGCCATCAATGTCAGATCCGTAGCACAAAGAAAGTGGAAGTACCACTGGCTATTAGAGTTCCCACAACCATATTTACTCGTGTCTATTTAGACATCATGTTCATGCCTCCCGCACAAGGATACAAGTTTATTGTAGCTGCCCGAGACGATCTTACTCAAGCAGCAGAAGGACGGGCGTTGCGACGAGCTGATGCTTCGAGTATTCGGAAATTCTTTTGGGAAGAGATCATTTGTCGCTATGGAGCGGTAGCCGAGGTCATCACGGATAATGGAAACGAGGTACAAGAAGCATTCCAGCAG
>NW_006767512.1:0-3226 GCF_000264995.1 Punctularia strigosozonata HHB-11173 SS5
AGGTGGACATGTGGATGATGTGGACGAGGTAGGCGAGGTGGACGAGGTGGACGAGTAGGCAAGGTGGACAAGATGGATTCAATCCGACGCCTCGGAATGATGGACCGAGGGGACAGGTGGACATGTGGACGAGGTAGGCGAGGTGGATGAGGTGGATAGGTGGATGGGTGGACATGTGGACGAGGTAGGCGAGGTGGACGAGGTAGGCGAGGTGGATGGGTGGACATGTGGATGAGGTAGGCGAGGTGGACGAGGTGGATTCAATCCTACCTCGGAATGATGGACTGAGGAACACGTGGACATGTGGACGAGGTAGGCGAAGTGGACGAGGTAGGCGAGGTGGATGGGTGGACATGTGGACGAGGTAGGCGAGGTGGACGAGGTAGGCGAGGTGGATGGGTGGACATGTGGATGAGGTAGGCGAGGTGGATGAGGTGGATTCAATCCTACCTCGGAATGGTGGATCCGGTAGGTTTGGTGGATCCGGTGGGTAGGTGGATCCCTGCTTGAAGTGGACGAGGTGGACGAGGTGGATGCTCATTCCGACGTTTCGAATAGGATGTGGATGGGGTGGACGTGCCATCCACAGCGATCCACCGGTCCCACGGCCGATGTGGGCGAGACAGGTGGATCCTATGGACGCCAACGGCCGTGAGAGGATAGGCCAGGTGGATTTGACGGCGATCCGGGGTCGTGAGAGGATAGGCCAAGTGGATTGAGGTGGATCCGAGGCCTCCCAGCCAATCCGAGGCCTGCATCCACATTTTAGGCCCGCCCACATGGACTAGGGAACAATAGTATTAGGCGGTCGCGGACGGCGGCGCGTGGGTGGGAAGCGTAGGCTGAATGACAAGAAACACAAGACAGAAACTGCATTTGGCAGTCGTGGACCGCGCGGCGCAGCGGGCAAGGGGTGAGTGATCTAGAGACAAAAATCCGTGAGATGAGCGGGGTAAGCGGTCGTGGACTGCGCGGCGCGGTGCACAAACGGAGGATCAGAGACTGAACAAAAGAATGAGAACAAAAAGCGGCGGTCACAGACCGCCCCGCGCGGCTTGCAACCGCACGAAGACTCCGAAGATCGAAAATGTCAAAAGCAGCGGTCGCAGACCGCCCCGCGCGGCTTGCAACCGCACGAAGACTCCGAAGATCGACAATGTCAAAAGCCGCGGTCACAGACCGCCCCGCGCGGCTTGCAACCGCATCAAAATACCGAAGTTCAAAAATGTCAAAAGCGGCGGTCACGGACCGCCCCGCGCGGCTTGCAACTGCATCAAGACTCCGAAGTTCAGAAATATTAAAATAAGCGGTCATCGACCGCCCCGCATGGCTTGCGGCGCGGTCAGCCTGACCTCCTAGCTGGGACGGGGCTAGGATGACTTACATATTGAGCGTGCCTTGTTCCGCCCGACAGCGCTCAGGTGACAGTTTAAACTGCCCACGCATGACGTCCATTTTCTCGACCATATCCATCGCTAACAAGTAATCTTCTCGAGGATTTCCCAGCTCGTTGTTATCTTTCTCTTCCCGGGCGTTGTGGTTCGGCGTGTCTTCGTCGCTGTCATCGATTATCTCGTCGATGTCCATGTCGTCATTATCCTTCTCTTTCCGGGCGTTGTGGTTCGGCGTGTCTTCGTCGCTGTCATCGATTATCTCGTCGATGTCCATGTCGTTGTTATCCTTCTCTTTGAGGGTGTCGTTGTTCGGCGTGTCTTTGTCAATGCAGCAATCCTGTATGTCGATCCCGTTTTGCACCCGGAGATTGTATTGATCGAAGAGCAAGTGTGTCAACAGGAGAACGTGAATTGGTGGTAAGATATCGTCAAACAGGTTCTGCTCGATGTCCCGAGCTTTGGGAGCCATGACGTCTACTGCCTCTGCATCCACGGCGTGCAATGCAGTGGGCCAAGTCTTTCCACGATGTTTGCAAGCGCCAATGTGCCCGATGGATGAATGGATCACCGGAAGATGCAGGATCTCGTCTTGTGTGGATAGTGGCAAGAGCCCAAGTCGTTGTTCGGCGTGTCTTTGTCGCTGTCATTGATCAGCTGGTCGATGGCTATGTCGTGATACAACTCAATAGGTCGTGTATGCGGTAAGAAGTAAGACCATGCAGGTGGATGAGATGCAACTGGCTAGTAAGCCTCCCTTCATCTTACTGATTAATATGTTGCCACCCCCGCCGCGCAGTCAACGACCGCGTTTTTTGCGTTTAGTGGGGTTGGCGGCAAAGTTAGATTGCGGCGCTGCACCAGCTGCTGCCCGGCGGTCAACGACCGCGCTCTCCGACGGTGGACCCGCTGCTCTTAAACTACGCAGGCTTGCGCCCGCGCGGGGCAGTCAGCGACCACCAACCGCAAGCAAGCGCTTGCGAGCCGCTGCACGCTGTCACCGAACACACGTGGGTACTCGCAAGCCGCCGCGCGCGGTCAGTGACCGCGCGGGCGCGCTAGCAAGCCGTGCGTGCGTGCTAGAAAGCCGCAGCGCGCCGTCACGGACCGCGCGTGCGTGCTAGCAAGCCGCAGCGCGCCGTCACTGACCGCGCGTGCGCGCTGGCAAGCTGCCGCGCGCCGTCACCGACCGCGCGCGCGTGCTAGCGGTGGGTGCTAGCAAGCCGCTGCACGCCGTCAGTGACCGCACGCGGGTGCCAGCAAGCCGCTGCACGCGGTCACCGACCGCCCCCCGGCGCATGGGCCCTGCTGCACCGCCACCCACGTCCGTTCCCAATCGGGAAGGTGGCTCCCGCCGCTGGCCAGCGCTACGCCCAATCCGGAAGGTGGTTCCCACCGCTGGCCAGCGCTACGCCCAATCGGGAAGGTGGTTCCCAGCGCTAGGCTAACGCTACCGTCGTATGCCCTCCCTCATAACCCTATATTTTGTTGTCGCCGCGTCGGCCTCTCGGCCGGCACGGTGTCGCTCGGTCATCTCGGGCAGAACCCTGATGAGCCTATAAAGGCGAAACAGGGCTGGCTGGGGATCCCCTCAGCCACTGTCGGTTCTGTCTTCGCCCCCGCTCCTCTCTCTGTTGCGACCATCCCTGCGCCAAAAAACGCTCGGTCGCTTCGCTCCCTCGCGTTTTTTGGGCGCCCTAACTAACCCTAACCCTAAGGGTGGACGAGGTGGATCCATCCACCGGGTGGACGAGGTGGATCCATCCACCGGGGTGGACGAGGTGGATCCATCCACCGGGTAGACGTGTGGACGTGGTGGACCGGCGGACTTGTGG
>NW_006767513.1:0-3222 GCF_000264995.1 Punctularia strigosozonata HHB-11173 SS5
AAGCAGTCGGTGCTTTGAGCACTCGCTGCGAACGTGGGCGGCGCAAGGAGCGCACGTCTGACGGTGGTGCAGACGGCTCCGAAACTTCGGGAGGCATGGAGTCGGGAGCTCCAAACGGCACGGGCACGGCGATCTCAAATGGTACGGGCTCGGGGGCTGCAAACGGCAGCGGATCAAACCTGTCAAATGGCGGCGGGTTCAAGTCGTCAAACGGCGGCGGGTTCAAGTCATCAAACGGCGGCGGGTTCAACAAGTCGAACGGTGGTGGATCGAAACCGTCAAAACGGGGTGCGGCGGACGGCGCAGGCTCGGGCGCGGGGGACGGCGCAGGTTCGGGCGCGGGGGACGGCGCAGGTTCGGGTGAGGCGGACGGTGCAGGCTTGGGCGAGGCGGACGGTGCAGGCTCGGGCGCGGGGGACGGCGCAGGTTCGGGTGAGGCGGACGGCGCAGGCTCGGGTGCGGGGGACGACGCAGGCTCAGGCGCGGGGGACGGTGTGGGCTCCAGCTCCGACTCGGACTCAGATCCGTGGCCAGGCATTGAAGACCCGTTGTCGCATGACTTTGTCTTGCCACGGCCCTTCCGAGTTTTCTTGCGGGGTTTGTCCTTCTCTGCATCATCGGTAACAGGGGAAAGTTTCTCCAATGCCTCCTGCCTGGTCATGCCGGATGCAGTGTACTTCGCTACGGCGGCGTGCACCCCTGACCATCCGTTGGCTATAGAAGAAAGTCAGTGTTATTCACTCAGTAATGGAATGGCACGTACGATAACGCTCCGTAGACCACTTGTCCCACACAGCCTGGAATGTCTTCCACTCATTCTCTTGAGCATTGAAGACGTTATCGAGTGTCGATGTCCCCCCATTGGCATAGCTGTTTGTGTAGATGCGTATGAGTGAGACGGGATTCAAAGGGAATGAGAGAATGCGATAGTTACCTATAAGACCTGGGCACCGACCCGTACTTTGGCTCAGGTCCACAAGCGAAGACACAGAACGACCACCGCGTTTCTTGAGACAAAGAATCAAGTATCTTGGTAAGGATGTTGGGAATGCTTTCGCAAAGACTAGGCACTTTTTAGTAATGCGTTGGACGGCCGGTAGACGAGTACATACTGTTGATAGTCAATCTCATTCGTGCATTGGGTGAAGCTCCACACCGGGCGGTTGCTCCGCCGCCTCGCCCTCAATATCATCCTCGTGGTTGTCGGAATCGGAATCGGAATCAGAGTCTTCTCCGGTAGAGCGATGAGCACTCTTCTTATGACGCAGGCTTTCGACTTGCGCCCTAACATCCTCGGACTCTTTACTCAGCCGATCCGCGAGCCATCGTCCACGAAAGGTGATTTCTTTCACGGCAGTAGCGCCTTCCGCAAGTGTGTCACGATATGCGGTGTATGCGGCTTTGAATTCGGCTTTCACTTCGTTGTTGGTGCGGAAATTGATGAGCGTCGAGTAGGTCTGCCAGGCGTGCGGCACACGCGTCCGCTTCTTTTTCTTGCCGTTAACGCGGCATATCTTCAGCAAGAGCTTGCGACCACCCCGGTTGGTACCACCGGTGCGCGTTCTATTAGCGTAGTATCCCCTCATATACTTTTTTTATAAAAAACACGTAAGTAAGACACCCCAACGTGAAAGTAGTAACATACCTTCAGCATCTTGGCCTTCGAGTTTGCTATAGCGACCGCCCGGTTGTTCTTCGCCTTCTTCAGTTCCTTTTGCGTCGGAACGACGGGAAACTTAGCGTGAAACGCGAGCGGAAGGTCGCGCCACAAGTCATAAAAGCCACCAAAGGACTGGCAGTTGATGTAACGAGGGAGCCATGACTCGAGGAAATCTATCTGGGCCGCAGGTAAAGCGTAATTACGGCCCATAGTCTCAAAGAGAGAGAGAAGTAGCGGAAACGTCAAGAGACTCGTGGCGCTCTGGCTGTTCACACGTGCTGTGCACGTGCAGCTGCGGTTGCCTACCTCATATACTTCCGCGCTCGGCCCCGCGTCGACTTGTTTGCCCCCCCACCATGGCCGTCAAGGGCCAGATGCAAGAGGTAGGCTCTTTGTCGTATTGTTGTGCTCTGCTAATATAATTATCAGCTACAGCGCCTAATGGCAAAGATGCGAGATGTGCTGGAAGAATTCGAAAGTAAGTGCCTCTTTCGTCATGGAACATGCGTTAATATAGAAACATTGTTATACTTAGCTTTCGTCGACAAGTATGGCAGCGAAGATCCCGTCCGCATTAGGGAGATTACGACACCGGCTCGCACGGAGACGCCGCTCTCAACCACGACAACTTCCAAAGCCAAGGGCCGAGCGCAAATACGGGCTGCTCTCCCGCCGCCGACTCCGGAAGAAATGCGTGAGATCAACGCTCTTCACACCAACCCTAAGCCCCCATTTGCTTCGCAAGGTGTGAGGCACTCGGCGTTCACCCCGGTGACTTCGGTGACCGACGACGAATCCGACGACCTCCCCCAACAGGTGAGTCATCTCCATGTGCGAAGACTTACAAGGTATACACGTATTAAAGCTCATCTTGCGCTCTTGCAGGTTCGCTCTCCTGGCCGCCTTGCGATGACTCGCTCTCCGCCACCTGTTCCGATTAGCCGCTCCTATACTTCCTTTAGTTCTAGTCAGCCGAAGCCTGCGGCCAATTCATCCGCCACCGCCTCATCCTCGGCCTTTATGACGAAGGCCCAAATACGCGATACGGTACCGCTTGACCTCCGCTGGTACTCGGTCACCGTGGGCTCCAAGATTGGGGTGGTACAAGGATGGTGAGTGATCTGACTTCGCGCCGATCTACTTCACTGATATTAGGTGACATTGAAGGGATCTCGTTCGTGAGGTTGCGTCGTTCCCCGGCTCGAAAAGTGAATTGCACGCAAGCGACGCGCACGCCTGGAAACACTTTTATCAGGTCTTGCTGAAAGGTTCTGTGCGTGTCCTGATTGACGACGCTCTCGTCGAAGTACCCTCGCAGTTCTTGGAGAGCTTTAGGGACTACATGTTTTAGCCGTTGGCTGGCGTCTGCGTCGCTTATGCCCTCGAACCCGTTTCTCGTATATCGATTGTTCCCTGTTGTCGCGCGTATCACATTGCCTACTCAAATACACGATGATTGGCACATAAAACGAATGACATGGCGCCCGTGAGTTTGAGAGATGAGCAAGTACGCACAGCAAATCAAAGCCGATATCGAAACCAGTCCCGGAACCAACGTAAGA
>NW_006767514.1:0-3207 GCF_000264995.1 Punctularia strigosozonata HHB-11173 SS5
ATATGCCTTTAACGGTTTGATATTCCCTTCGGACTTATTCTACCTCCGATTATCAGCTCGTAACCATATGATCCGTCCTTACGATTGACAGTTCCACATGGTTCATAGTTCCGATAACTCCTTATTCCACATGGTTCATAGTTCCGATAACTCCCTATCGATACGAGCTCCGAACCGTGCCTCCGCGTATATAAACTCCTAGCTCCTGTACTCTAACTCCTTAGTTCGAATATCGACTAAGTTACTCCTCTGCTCCGACACAGACTTAGAGCGCGTAGCGACTCAAGCCTTAAAGCTTGAGTCTGGTCCGTACTCGCACTCACTCTCTGTATCTCGAAACTCTGCTCCGACTTTCTCCGACTCTCTTCCGACTCGACTCCGACAACCATCTCGCTAGGTCCAGACGTCACACCTCCGGCGTCGGACTTAGCTCCGTCTCGATCTTGACAGACGTGTGCAACTGCACCAAGACGTTCCCCAGAGCTCCCGCAGGCTGCCTACTCCCAAATGCTGTGCCTGAGCGACGATGGCAAGTTGTCACAGTCGACCTCATCATGGAGCTTCCGGTCTCAAATGGGAAGGACATGATCTTCGTTGCCGTCGACCACAAGGGTAAACGCGCCCATTTCGCCTCCACCACATCAGAGGTGACTTCCCTGGGAGTTGCTTGGCTCTTCCAAGACCAGGTCTGGAAGCACCACGGACTTCCAGAGGTCACGATCAGTGACCGCGGCCCGCAATTCGTGTCGCACCTCATGCGCGAGTTGAGCGGAATGCTCGGGATCTCCGTAGCCACTTCCATGGCTTACCACCCTCAATCCGACGTCCAGACCAAGTGCGTTAACCAGGAGATCGAACAGTTCCTTCGGTTGTACGTCAATCACCTCCAGGACGACTGGGAAGAGTGGCTCCCCATCGCCGAGTTTGCCTACAACAACCGCATTCACTCCTCGACTCGTTAGACACCCTTCTTCTTGCATCAGTTCTTTACGCGTAGAGCAAGGCAGAGACATACCCATGCCGACAATCTTTTGGAAGTTCCAGAAATGCCAATGGTCATCCAAGATACCATGTCGCACGCCCGGTCCCATTTCTCGAGTACTTGTTGCCATGGCGCCGATGTGGGCCCATTCCTGTTCCAGAGTCTCTCCGTGAGTGCGGCCAACCCATCGATTAACGTTGAATCCGAAAACATGGCGACATTTCGCGCCGTGTACGCCGACGTGTAGATTAGGCACAAAAAATCGTAAGGCTGTCACCAGAAGGCATGCGAACTGCGGAGCGAGAGTCGCAAAACAGTCCCACAGGTGGACCGACCATTTGCAGGCGATGTCATACGACACGACAACCAGGGACATGGCCCCCATCGTGAGTATGGACATCCAGAAGACGAAGTCCATGGAGACATATCTGCGATTGATGTCAGTATAATAGCAATGGAAAGGTTTGTTGCGTACTTCTCTCCTTTCTGAAGGTCGGCTGCCCCATTTGGTAGGACTAGTGCATGGTGAGCACATTTGGCAGCTGCAACCCCAGACACAGTGTACTTCTTGGTACTATTCTTCGAGTTCATCTCACTGACCACGTTGAAATTAGAGTTGCATGATACGACATTAGAGTCGCACGATACGACATTAGGCTATGTCCAAATATTTGAAATTCTGCAACAAGAGTAGGAGGCGCGAAAATGCGTACCTCCGGCACGTCCACAGTATTCTTCAAGTGATCTTGATATTCATCTTCCTTGGCGAAATACATAAAGCCTGACCCAAGCTCCGGGTCAGCTATATCACGATTTTTCTGCTTCAGCTTGAAACAAGCATCCAAGCCGATGAAGAAGCTATATTTCCAACTTCATTGGGATTTGTTGAGAGATCAGAACGAGATGGTAATTGCTATGACTCACCGCTCTCCCTCGGGTGCCGACTGCCAATCGGCAGGTATGTTGACTCCAGGAATCAGACACACCGGGCATCGCAGAGTCAACGAACCCTTCGGTGTTTTTTCGATTTCAGCGGGATCGTGCCCACGACCTCCTCGCTTCAGCATCATCAAATGACTCCACTGGCGGGTAGCAAGAGCTGCCTCGTGATATTGAAACTGCAGAGATGGCGATTAGAAGAGTGTTTAGTCTGAGTTCCGATCACGCACAATGGGAGGAAAAATTCCCGTGTTATTGGTCCACTGGACGACACTCGAGTAGAAGTCATGCAACGTTATCTTGCCCTGCAGAGTTAGCTGATGGAAGGTGTCAAGAAAACAAAATGTGAACGCCGTCCTCGGCCGTTCCACAGAGGCGGGATACCACCCAGATTCCAGGAGCTGCTCGCGATGAGCGCGGAAGCCGCATGCGCAGAACTGGATGTTGATGTAATAATATCCATCAGCATCGAAAACAAAGAAGTCCTCAACAAAGTCTGTGCGGTCACAGCCCTCGTTGTGACGATCAGGAAACTCTCCGCAACGATGGCCGAGTTGTACAACAAGCCCCAGAGATTGTAATGAGGACCCCCAGAAATGGTCCTCCTGCAAAACCTGTATATCCTCATTAGTGCCTCAGCTAGATAAGGAACATTAATCAAACAACACACCTGGATCAAGTGTAATGGCATCTGTTCATGTTCATGAACCATACATTCAGCACACAGGAGCTGCTCCCCATAGCAATCCCTGCACTTGTAGATTCCGAGCTTGGATGTGTTGTTGCATGCGCAGCATGGCTGCAGTTTCGCAGTGGGGAGAGCATCGTGGTGCAAGATACTATTGAGATACTTGGCGCGATGTCGTGCTATAAATGTGTAAAGACACACAATAGACTCAGGTTTCCGGGGTCTGTGAGAGACTCGGGAGATCGCCTGATTTGTTCGGGTGAGGGATGTGTTGTGTAGAATGGCTGTGCACCAGAGGCGAAGAGGATGTGGAGAGGATGACCTAAATAGGAAGGTCAAAGACTAAATTAGGATGGGCTCCACTAGTGAGCTCCAGAGAATGTAAGGGAAGATAAAGCAGACGACAATACTGCAACTATTGCAGTGGATAGACGAATATAGTGCAACTTAGCACTATAGGGGAGGGCAGATTCGAGGGGAAAAGAGTACTTGCTCATTACTACTACAAAGACAGTACTTATACCTACTGGGTCGCGGCTATGTTACTTCTGAAACGAACTATATACGACAGTTCATATACAACTCTTTAGTTCTAACG
>NW_006767515.1:0-3200 GCF_000264995.1 Punctularia strigosozonata HHB-11173 SS5
ATCAAGGGAGCCTTGACAAAGGTACGACGGTTAAGAACTGACAAGGAAGTCAAGAAATATGAAGCACCAGTATCCATCCAAGAGGATGAAGACGACGAAGAAGAAATGATACAATACGCGATTGAGGAAATGAAGGTACGAAAAATGCAAGTGCTGACGATTAAAGAATTACAGGAACGAAACGACAGGAAATACTCAAATATGGCGCAGAAATTGGCGCAGGAAGCAAGCAAGAACAAGAAAGAGAAGACTACGGAAGAAATGATACCCACGGAATACCACGAATATCTCGACGTTTTTGACAAGAAGAAATCGGAACGATTCCCAAAACCGAAACCATGGGACCACGAGATAAACCTGAAAGAATCCTTCAAACCGAAATCGGCCAAGGCATACCCGCTATTCGGCATGGAACGGAATGAATTGGACAACTGGATCAAGGAACAGCTGGACAAAGGATACATACGGCCATCGAAATCACCGCAAGCATCACCGTTCTTCTTTGTAGGAAAGAAAGACGGGAAACTGCGGCCGACACAAGATTATCGATACCTGAACGAACACACGGTCAAGGATGCGTTTCCACTACCATTGATTCAAGAATTGGTAGACCGACTCAAGGATGCGAAGTACTATTCCAAGCTGGACCTACGCTGGGGATACAACAACATCCTGATCAAGGACGGAGACCAATGGAAAGCCGCATTCTCGACACCGAAGGGATTGTATGAACCGTTGGTCATGTACTTCGGTTTATGCAACTCGCCAGCAACATTCCAACGAATGATGAACGAACTATTTGAACCGCTGATTAACCAAGGAGTGGTAGCGGTATACCTGGACGATATTCTGGTATTCACGAAGACAAAGGACGAACACAAGGAAGTGATGAAGAAGGTCCTCAAGATACTTCAAGAAAACGATCTCTTCGTTAAACCCGAAAAGTGCGAATTCGGGAAAGAAGAAATCGAGTATCTCGGACTTATCATCAAGCAGGGGCATATCGCCATGGATCCTGTCAAGGTGAAGGGAATCATGGAATGGCCGGTACCGCAGAAGGTGAAACAAGTACAAGCGTTTCTCGGATTCTGCAACTTTTACCGACGATTCATTGAAGGATTTTCCAAGATCGCGAGACCACTGCACGAACTCACCAAGAAGGATAAAGAATGGAATTGGTCGGAGGAATGCCAGCAAGCATTTGAAGAATTGAAGAACCAATTTGTCAAGACACCAATGCTCGCTATGCCGGACCCAGACAGACCAATGAGGATAGAATGTGATGCGTCGGATTACGCCTATGGTGCAGTCCTCTCTCAACTGATGGATGACGACCTATGGCACCCCGTTGCATACATTTCAAAATCACTCACACCGACGGAAAGAAATTACGATGTCCACGACAAGGAACTGCTCGCGATAATAAACTCGCTGGAAGCATGGAGGCACTACCTAGAAGGATGCAAGTACAAGATTGAAATATGGACGGACCACAAGAACCTGGAGTACTTTCAGAAATCGCAGAAACTATCAAGAAGGCAAGCACGATGGGCGCAGTTTCTCACTAGGTTCGACTTCGAACTAGTGCACAAGCCCGGGAAGACGAACAAGGCCGACGAACTATCAAGACGAGAAGACCACAAGACAGGAGTAGAAGATGACAACAAGGATGTGATACTCCTACCGACAACAATGTTCAAGGCACGATTTATAGGAAGAAGACAACACGATGACAAGCAGCGGATGATTATCAGGAAAATACGAATAAAGAACGAAGACGATGACTGGGAGCAGCGCATCAGAAGAAACGACAAATATGACGAAGAAGTGATGAAAGCGATAGAAACGATCAAAGCCGCAGGATCGGAAAGCCTCGCAAAGGGCATGAAGGAATGGAACACCGAAGACGGTATAATCCTTTATAGAGGAAAGGTATACATACCGAAAGACGAAGAATTACGACGAGACATCGTGAAGGAATACCACGACTCGAAAATAGGAGGACACCCCGGAAGATACAAGACGATGGAACTAATACAGCGAAACTACTGGTGGCCAGGAATGTTGACGTTTGTCAAGAAATACGTCGACGGATGCGCAACATGTCAAGAAACGAAGATCAAGAATAACCCGACCAAGGAACCGATACACCCAACGGAAATACCCGAGTACGCGTTTCACACCATTAACATCGACTTTGTAACGGATTTACCGTCATGCAAAGGGAAAGATTCAATCTGTGTTATCACAGATCATCTATCCAAAAGCATGATTGTAGAACCGTGCACGAAGACGATAAATGCGGATGAAACGGCGGAAATCATACTGCGAAGAGTATTCAGCCAAAGAGAAATATCCAAGAAGATCATCTCGGATAGGGGACCGCAATTCGCATCAAGAGTTATGAAGAGTATACTTACCGGAATGGGAGTCAGGTCGGCGTTATCCACGGCATACCACCCTCAAACAAACGGAGCGGTCGAAAGACTGAATCAAGAACTGGAACAATACTTGCGGGTGTTCTGCAACCGAAACCAGAACAATTGGGTAGAGCTACTACCATACGCGGAACTGTCACACAACATCAAAGAGCATGCGATTACGAAGAAGTCGCCGTTTGAAATACTGAATGGCAGAAAACCGGAATGGCCGACAGCCTTCAGGGCACAGGGCAATATGCAGTCGGCAGAAGACAGGATAAAGCAAATAAATGACGCACGACAAGAAGCACAAGCAGCAATGAAGATAGCGTCTGACTCGATTCAATTGAAAGAATCGATACACGGGATCACAGGACCGCATTTCAAGAAAGGCGACGAAGTATGGCTTGAAGGGAAGAACCTCAAGAACAATTACCCAACAGCCAAGCTGGCACCAAAGCGATTCGGGCCGTTCAAGATAGAAGACGAAGTAGGAACCGGTGCATTCAAGCTGAAACTACCCAGGACATGGAAGATACATCCTGTGTTTCATGCATCGCTTCTAACACCGTACACGCGGACGAAAGAATACGGCGAGTCACACCAGAAACCGCCACCGGATCTCATAGACGGACAAGAAGAATATGAGATAGAAACGATCACCAAATCAAGACGCCAAGGAAGAGGCTATGCGTACTGCGTGAAATGGAAGGGCTATCCTGACTCAGAGAATGAATGGATACCCTTATCGCGCATGGGACATGCTATGGAACTGGTCAA
>NW_006767516.1:0-3199 GCF_000264995.1 Punctularia strigosozonata HHB-11173 SS5
CTTGGTTGAGGGAGTTGCGCAATCGGTACGTTTGTCCCATGGTAAGTGAGTAAGGAGGGGAATGATGGACAACAGCGAAGGTTACTTGTCCTAATTTCGTTCTATTTGCTTATTGTTATTCACACGCGCCTTCCTACCTCTTTCCTCGGATTACTTTGTACCCCTTTGCGTCAAATCATTCCACTAATTTGCCCTTCCTTACTCCCTTTGAGATCGTGCCCTTTCTTACTTTACTTGTTTAGCATCTTTTTGTTTTCGCCCGCTTGTTATTCGACCACTGTTACTTGAGAGGATACATCGTTTTGTGAAATACGAGTTGTTGTTCGTGCTATCTACGGCATAGGTATCTTAGACTGTCCTGCAGTGGCCGGTATCTCTACTTCGTGTCCGTGCTTACGGACCTTCCGCTGCTGTGAGCTTGCTGAGATTGTGGAAACGCCACTGACGAAAGGTGATGCTGGCTGCGTGGGACGGCATGCGAATAATAATATTGTTGGCGTGGTAGTCGTGGCCGTATGCGCGGACCATGCCGTTGACGTAGAAGCTGGTGCAGTCCCAGTGTAGGCGGTAGATCTTGAATACCTCACCGTACATGGCGACCTCGCCGTGGGATGCACTGAGACGTAGTCCCATACGGATCTCCTGACCGACCGGAGCCATCAGGTTCCATACGAAAGGGTTGGCGGGAGTGGGGTGCATAGCATACAGTGGATAGTCGGTACGGTGTCGTTGGTCGTTGTCGTTGATGGATAAGGCAAATCGAAGGGGAGGGGGAGGGCCTAGCGTAGGAGACAGGCCTGGTTCTTCATCTAAGGCGTCAACGCGGATGAGGGAGGCAGGGTAATGGACATCAAGTCCTGAGTCGTCTTGGCTAAGGAGTGAACCGCCTGCACCACTGCTGCGCTCGGGTCTGGTCTCCGCGACATCCCGAAAGACCAGGTCAACTCGCTTGAAGGTGCGAGGACTACCGAGGGCTCCCTCCAGGATAGTGCGCCACAAGTTCCCTGGACGGGGAGGTAAGACGTAGGGGTGGAGTCGTGTGCCAATGGGCGCAACTACGTAGCAGCCTTGAGGGGGGTATGCCCTAGTGAGCCCTGGCGGGGGAAAGTGGAGGGCGACAGTGTCTTCCTCAGCGCGAGGTACTGCATTGGTAGATCCTGTAGAGGTGTCTGTAGTCGCGGACGATGTGACCGTTGTTGAGCTAGCGGTGGTGCCGGACTCGCTCTGACATGCAAGAGCGACGTTGGTAGTTGTCGTAGCTGGTGGGGAAGATGGAATAGAAAGATATCGGCGAAGTCGGGGTGGCGTGATTACTGCAGGCGACGTGGGTGCGCCCTCACTGCCAGACGTGTAGAGTACGTTCATGGCTTGGCTTGTGTTGCCGGCGGAAGGTCCATGTCGAGTGAGAGGACGGTCGTCGCGGTCAGAAAGGGAGATCTCAGTGAGCGGCTGCATGGTGTCTTTACGATAGAACAAGTGGTTTCCTGGTAGAGAGGAAGGGAGCGAGCCATGACTTAAGTGTCGCTCTGCGCGAGGCTTCGTGCAGCGTAAGATAGTTGGCATGCTTTTCCGGTGCGGTTCCATCACACGTGTGATTGGATGTTCTCTCAGGCTCATCTGATGCTTCGATAATTCAGTTTGGTGACTCGAGAGGAATGGTACGTTGTATTGATTCGACCTTCTGTGACGATCTTTGCTAAACTTATATCCTTCTGCGTGGGGCCGTCGAGGCCTGGAGTATGCCAGCAATAGATTTCATTTGGCGGTTTTTCCTTGGTTACCGTTTCATTGTTGTGTCGGACGCTCCTTGTCAGATTACTTGCAGTATATCCCTTTTTCTTTCGATGTTCGTCGCATATCCGGTCACTGCGTTTGTAATATTCGAATACAAAAAAAATTTCGATAACGAGTTTACGCGTCCTCTTCCCTTGCCATCGCCACCCGTGGTCCTTCCCAGCTGCTAAACACGTCTGTTTTAATCTTAAATTAGAACAATAGTTAATCTAAGCATGTAGTGGACGTACGTACCGGCTTGCATGGTCACGTCGGCGGTTTTGGTAACGTTGTGCCTTGTCCAATCTCGCATCGAAAGGCGGGCGAGCTCCGGCGTGACGCGCAACATGACGCGCTCCGAGTTGACGACCTGTCCGGAAGACACGACAATCCCATGCACGAAGAAGGTGACGCAGTCGTCATGCAGTCGGAATATGGACCGAACGGTGCCGCACACCCAGGTGCTGGCGTACTCCATGCGGATGTGTATGCCGATGTGTACGTCCCCAAGGATGGGTGCCGTGAGCGTCCATATGAGAGGGTTCTCCACATCGACTGGAACGGCGAGGATCGAGAAACTGCCGTTGTCCAGGCAGCCAATGCGCGGGATAAGTGAGTTGGGGAACGGAGGAGCCGGGAGTGCCGGACCAGGCTCAGCGTCCAGGGCCTCTCGTTGAAGCAGGTGAGCGGGTCGGAGGGTTTGGAGGGGTGGGCCGTTGGACCAGCTATAGCTGTCGCGTCCTGCATACCCGGCTATGTTGCGGTCAGAGGGGGAGTCGAACACGAGAGGGATCCACTCGTCCCATGACATGGTCGCGAGGTCATCGGGATCGAGGATGCTCCACAAGTCCCCCGGCTGCGGGGTTGTAGTAGAGCGGCGTTGCCAGAGAGCGATATTGGTCGTTAAGTGATTATAATACTCTGGGTTGGCGGCAAAGGTCACGGAGCTGGAGTCGGTGTCGCTATCGGTTGTATCGAAATCCTGAGCATCACAGGGAAGCTCTAGCCGGTCGCGGCTATGGAGGGATTGTTGGTCGTCTTTCTCGCGTCGAGAAGGTAGAAAGCTGTCTTCCTGGCTGGGGAACGGATTAGGTCCAGACGACAGTTCGTCGTATGGCATAGTAGGACGTTGGCGAACGTAGAGGTGAGAGGGAGACTGTCCCATTCGTGCGTGCGCGGTACGGGGGGAACAGTCAGACTATTGCGTGCGGGTACTTTGCGTGTGCGGGCTTCCTTATTTTTCCCACAAGCATTTCCGCTTTGCGGCGCTTCGTTTCCTTTCGTAGGACCGACCGTTCTTCGGTGGTCTGGAGTACTGCGCCCGGTCGCCGTTTGTCTGGCTGTCATGGCTTCTTTCAGGGGCCGCTGTCGTGCTTCCCGAATTCAGCCTTCTAGGATTCACATGAGGGATGCCCTTGGCATTTCT
>NW_006767517.1:0-3185 GCF_000264995.1 Punctularia strigosozonata HHB-11173 SS5
GAGTTGATCACATACAACCGTTGAAAGTACTTCACAATTCCGTCAGTGATCTCTTCTTCGTTCAGGCGGATAATCACTTACACCGCTAACACGCAGCCCGGCCACGAGGTGGTCCAGTGCGCTCCAGAGGCACTCGCATCCTTCTCCATCTGAAAGGCCAAAACACGCACACTTTCGCGGGTGGTATATGATTTGACATAGCCATTGGTGGCCAAACGCGTGGAACACCGAGATCGTGAACACTATGCGGTCGCGGTAATCTGGTAGGAGGTCCCACTTATAACAGCTTCGATGCAACTGACAGCCTATGTCGTATAACACACCCGCACGGAATGTTGCCGGCACGTGGCGGAAGAACTTGTCAAGGAGTGCAATGGCATAATGCTGACGTTCGCCTGCGCTGGTCAGATCCAGCACTGACTCCAACCTTTCTCTTTGCTTTGAGTTTGATGCGCTTGCGATAGGGCGGCTGGATTCGAGACTACACCAGACGTTCTGCGCGAGACGACCCCAACCATCCCATCTGACGTTGACACAACAAGACGTTACTCTGACACTCGCTTTCGTCATCGCTCGATCTATTCTCGTCCCCACAGAACGGCTGGTTTCGAGACTACCTGAACGGGTTCTTTCTTCGTCATCCCCTTCACCCCCTGGTCTGTTGCACTGCAACTGAGGTGTGAAGATTAAAGCCTCACTGTCCTCTATGCAGTACAAAGCCTCCCCCAGCGTGAAGATTAGAGCCTCACTGCTAGGGGAGCGTTCATGACCATATGTTGTGGTGGGATGACGATGTTGCAAGCCCAGACGACCTTAAGTACAGCTGAGATGTTTGCTCATGTTTGATGGGTCATGTGGTAATTACATCACATGTACTGCCCTGCTGTGAGAAACGTGCCAGCCAACTTTGCACGTTGAGCACGAGGGCGTAATTCGCCATTCATACATCGCAAAAACGGCCGCACTCACGCGAGACCATGCAAGGCCTCGCAATGACTACAAGGTTAGGCGGAGCCAAAAGTCTTGTAGTCTAGATTGCAATGCCATACGAGACCGAGTGGGTCTTCCTGTTCGCTGGCAGTGTTGCCGACTTCGGCATCCTGGTTGCTCCTAACCAAGTTGTCATAGGGATTGCATCAGTAGCACAAGACTTGTATATCACGGGAAACGATTACATGACTGCTACCACTACTGAGAGTCGGCCCACCGCTTCGGAAGGAATGCAACAGTTGTGCGTGTGATGCAAGACCTTTATATTACCGGGAGTTATCCAAGACATAGCAATACAGATCTCATCTTGCAATTGAAGGCAGGCATATTTGTAGATCACAAGAGTTGTATTACAGAGGAGAATAGAATACAATGACAATGTGGCAAAAGATTAGATTTCACCGTCGTCGTCTTCACCAACGGCACTTGTCGGGACAGCGGTATTGGTAGCGGCAAGTGCGGCCTTCATACGATGCACCGTGTCATTAGTCGTGCTCTTGCTGTGAAGATTTGCAGTGGCTGGGAAGATCTGACTGCAATAGGGATTGTAGGGATCAGCGACAGACACCAGCAACACCAGGCACACTCACCGATTCCACCACTGAAGGAGATCCTTTGAGAACATCTTGAAATCAGGATCCTCAAACCAATCCAGGAGAGCGTTGAAGAATCGATGGCTATCGCAGGCCTTCTCGTATTTGTTGAAAGTGGGCTCCGAGCTCAGCGCGAATTTTACCTGGTCGAATTGATGAGTCATCATGTCTTGGGCTAAGAGTAGCGAACGTACCTGGGTAGCAATGTATGCGATGGATGCTGGATTGACTTGAGTGACTCCACAAATTGCTGCGATGCCGGAGTGCGTACTTCGAGCCTGATCTCCCTTCTTGCTGTTGGCAGCTGATGGTGAGATGAAAATGCAGCGATACGCCTGGGAAACCATAAGCGATGTGCTCACAAGCAGAGTTGTGCACATACCTTAACAAGAAGGGAGCCTTGACAGAAGCCAATCCATGGCGCATCAGGGTTGTATGATCCCTTCCACAGAAACATGGGGAAGTGCGACCCGTTGATAGGAACAGGCCGTGTGGTGGATGTCCCGTCGTCAGCGATGACTGTCTCCTGGATAGTAGCAGTACCGTTTCGTAGTGCTTGCTTAATACTAGATAGAGTCGGGTTAGTGGAATGACAGATGTGAGATGTGACGTACAATGTGTCGCTCCAGTCTAGCAACGCAGGTCGTATAAGCTTACCAGTGAGCTCGTGGATGTACCCGCGGCTGATCTTGTTATCCCCATCGAGTGGCGGCAAGTTCAGGTTGGATTCGGTGATGGTCTTGTTGAGCCACAGAACAATGCGTGACTTGAGGGTATTAGTGTCCTGATTTCGCGCGTTATTTTGTCCTTTTTGCATCTGCGATGCGTATACAAGTCAGCTATGGATGACAAGATGGTCGTAACATACCGATTTCTCAATCTTTTCGAACTCCTGAAGTTCTGCCTCCATGATGAGATCGCGGAACCCAGGTTGAGCATCGCATATTGCTTCAAAGAAGGTGTACCACCGGTCCTCCCTGGTGTCACAGTAGTCAGACAGCGGCAGGTTTAACAGATGCAGAATACTGACTCGGCTGTATAGACGGTGTCCTCGTCATAATCGAGGAGTCTCCGCTGAGCATGGTGGAGAACAATGGCTGGCCGCTCAAACATCGTAATGAAACGAGCATAGTGCCGGCCGCGGTCGATCCATGGATCCGTGTTCTTCTCCGGCTTCAGGCGACCATTGGCTGTGAGCTGGACTTGAGGGAGAGGATCACGCCTATGGTTTCCCAAGGACACGGAGCTCATTGGACTGGAAGAGCGAGGAAGAGAGCTGTGCAAGCGGTCGGCAGGCATTGTGAGTGATATGATTTCTGGATGCGTACTGGCAGTGCTAGCTTGCGGGATTTAATACCGATAATTGAAACATCCTGTCGCCCAAGACAAATCAACAACAATGTCTCATAGAACATCATGTGGTGCTTACCAGAAGTTTCAGCAATACATTCTTGACCGGGACCTATGCATGGTCGTGGCATGTGCAATGAGCGAGTAGAGAGCAGAGCGGCCCATAACATGTATCAATTGCCGTTGCAGTCAGTCACGTGGACGAAGCTTGTCGTTATGCGGCACTGCTGCATAACATCAAAACGACAAGCT
>NW_006767518.1:0-3176 GCF_000264995.1 Punctularia strigosozonata HHB-11173 SS5
CGAGATTCTGACAGACCACAAGAATCTCGAATACTTCCAGACGGCGAAGTCTCTGAACCGTCGGCAAGCGCGCTGGTCCCTCTCCTTTCCCGATTCGACTTCACGCTCCACCACCGTCCGGGACGTCTCTCCGGCCGTCCAGACTCGCTATCACGACGGGCGGATCACTCCAAAGGCGCCGACGACAACCGGGACGTAGTCGTCTTACGCCCTGAGATGTTCATCAGAGCGCTTCATCCCGCGGCGGTCCCGATCGACACGGATGATGCCGACATCTTGCGGCGGATTCGTAACGCCAAGGAGCTGAACAAGGAGGTTGAGGCTGCCATGGCGAAGCCTCACGGAGTCTCCCGGAGCATCGATCATGCGCCTGACTGGCAGTTCGAGGAGGACCTGGTGCTCTACCGCGGTCGCGTCTACGTTCCTCGAGACGAGGAACTTCGAAGGAGGGTGGTAGAGCTGCATCACGACGTTCCCGTGGCGGGGCACCCAGGACGTTGGAAAACGCTCGAACTCGTCTCCAGGAACTACTGGTGGCCAGGGAT
Organism: Punctularia strigosozonata HHB-11173 SS5; assembly: GCF_000264995.1. NCBI lineage: Eukaryota > Fungi > Basidiomycota > Agaricomycetes > Corticiales > Punctulariaceae > Punctularia > Punctularia strigosozonata. The sequence continues at coordinate 546 of NW_006767518.1, forward strand.
CAGCCGGTATGTCGACCGGTACGTCAAGGGCTGCGACGCGTGCAACCGCACCAAGACGTTCCCCGGAGCTCCCTCGGGCCGACTTCTCCCCAACGCAGTACCCGAACGGCGTTGGCGGGTGGTGACCGTAGACCTGATCACGGAGCTCCCGGCCTCGAATGGGAAGGACGCGATCTTTGTTGCTGTAGACCGCAAGGGGAAACGCGCTCATTTCGCTTCCACCACGTCAGAAGTCACCTCGCTCGGGATCGCTCGGCTCTTCCGCGACCAGGTCTGGAAGCACCATGGACTTCCTGAGGTCACGATCAGCGACCGAGGGCCACAATTCGTGTCGCACCTCATGCGCGAGTTGAGCGGAATGCTCGGGATCTCCATAGCGGCCTCCACGGCTTACCACCCCCAATCGGACGGCCAGACTGAGCGCGTCAACCAGGAGATCGAGCAGTTCCTCCGCCTGTACGTCAATCACCTTCAGGACGACTGGGAGGAATGGCTTCCCATCGCCGAGTTCGCCTACAACAACCGCGTTCACTCCTCGACCCGTCAGACCCCCTTCTTCATGGACTATGGATGTCACCCACGGATGGGCGTGGAGCCTCGGAGGGTCCCGCACGCGGAAGGAGCTTCCGAGTTCGCAGAACGTATGAAACGCGCCGAGGAGGAAGCGGGTGCTGCCCTGCGGCAAGCCGTGGAAGATATGGCCCGGCACTACAACAGGCATCGCGGAGCCCCCTCGGAATTTCGCGTAGGCGACAAGGTATGGCTACATGGGAAGGATATTCGCACCCAACGCCCCGCGAAGAAGTTGGACGATCGGTGGTACGGCCCTTTCGCTGTCAATAAGGTGATCAATCGCAACGCGTATCGCCTGACGCTCCCAGAATCCTGGAAGATCCACCCCGTTTTCCACGTCTGGAAGCTCCGTCGCTACGTGGAGGACACCATTCCTGGAAGGCCCCGGCACCACCGACCGCCGCCCGCGGTCGTCCGCGATGGAGTCGAGGAATGGACGGTTGACCGCCTCGTAGACTCCCGGATCTTCCGAGGAAAGCTGCAGTTCCTCGTTCGCTGGGAGGGCTATTCGGCTAACGAGGACACTTGGGAACCAGAGGAGAACGTGTCCCCAGTCAGTATTCGCGACTTCTACCGCCGCCACCCTAACGCACCGCGGCGGATCTCCTCGCTCACGTTCAAGTCCTTGTGATTCCGGCCAATGCACCGTTATATGACTCCCGGGGAGCTCCCGACGCCCGTGTCCAATTCACAGTAGTTAAGGTACACGATGTCTACGCTACGGGTCGCCGGACGCTCCGCCATCTCCACTTCCCTCTCGCCTCGCCCCTTACACCACTTCGTCGTCATGTCCCTCGTCCTCCTCCATCCTCGTCACCTCTCTCCCGACCTCTTCCATCTCCTCGGTCGCTCCAGACCCTCCCTCTTGGATCGAAGGCGTAGTCGGCGGGGCCGACGGGCCCGATGCACTGCCCCAACCGAAGGCCGACGGACCTCCCGACGCTGCCGGAGCCTCCGTGGAGAGGCCGAATGCGCCGCTGGCGCGCACCGTACGCACGAGCTCTCGAACCTCGCGCATGGCGGCGCCGAACTCGCCCATCGCCTCAGCGACGACCGCGAGCGTCGCCTGGACGCCGTCCGCGGCGGAGCCTCCGCGGGTGTGACTGCATGGCTGCCGGCGTGTCGCGCAGCCGACGCAGGCGGTTGCGGCCCTCGAGCGCTGCTTCAGGCAGACCTGCCCGGACGCCAGGCAGGTCACGCAAGGCGTCGGGAACGCCTCGGGCGGGTCTTCCCCGGACTATCAACATCGTCAGCAGGGTGGAGTGCGATGGCCACTGCCTCACCTTCGCGCGCTTCGACGCCTGCGTTGAGGTCGGGGACTCCGCGTGTTGGCGCTTGCGCTCCAGGGGCGGTACCACGACCTCCAAGGTGTTACGGGAGCCGCCGCGGCCCTTTGACGATGCAGCGGCCTCCTGCTGACCACGACCCGCTACCCCCTTCGCCATTGCCGCCGCTACCGCCTTCGCTTCCGCCTCCTTTGCCTTCGCCTCCGCCGCCTTCGCCTCCGCCTTTGCCGTCGCCGCGTCCGCCTTTGCCTGCGCCGCCTTCAGAGTTGCCTGCGCCGCCTCCAGCGCGGCGATCGGATCCTCCTCGCTGCCGTCGCTGCTCCTCTCCTCGGACGATCCGCGTTCGATGGGGACGGGGCGGGCCTGAGATCGAGTTCTCTTAGACATGGTAGGTGCTGGGGGAACTCGGTTGGGGTGGGAATTCCGACACGTCGAGGCGCCGGGTCTTGAAGGGGGGGTGATGTCAGGGCACGGCTCCCACACTCGCCTCATGTCTCATTGTTCTCTTTTTCTGCTTCCGCTTCTGTCCCATTTCGTTCATTTCCCCTAATACTTCCGTCTCCCTATTCGGTCGCGCTCTCCCGCGCCCTCCTAGGCTTCCCGCGCCCTCCTTTTGGCATCTCCCCTATTTTGTTCCGTCGCTCGGCGCTCCTAGGGCCTCCGCACTCGCGCGGCCTTCCTAGGCCGGTCCACCGGTCACGTGTCGGGTGCCCGAGGACCCTCCCCTTCTCTCATTGGACCATCTTTCGTTGCGTTGATGGATTACTCATCT
>NW_006767519.1:0-3173 GCF_000264995.1 Punctularia strigosozonata HHB-11173 SS5
ACGAGCGGTCGGAGGCCATCAGGAGATGGATCGAGTTTGGGTAGAATGGGGGCGATTCGGCACGGATCGGGGCTTTGAACCGATTCTCGCTGAATAGAGGGTCGCCGAGAGGGATGAGGCAACCGGCTGCCCGGTAGTACCCAGGGAAGTCGACATCTTCGCTTATTCCTTCGGCCTCCGTGATGATGGGCCGATAGTCTTCGTCGTCGAGGACGCGTCCGGTGAGTGGGTGCGGTGTGCTCGGGAATTGTATAGAGCCGGCGTGTAGCGTGTTCGACGAGGTGTCGGGGTTCGTAGCAGGGCGGGGCTGCGGAGCATAGATCTTCGCCGGCGAAGGGGAAATCGGGTCCGGAAGGCGAGTCCAGCCGCCCTCCTCTCTGCCAAACCGAAGAATTTCTGTGAGTTCAGCGTCAGAGAGGGGGGTACGAGTAGTGTACATCATATTGTCCTTGAGTCCTATATCGAGCGGTCTGTTGACTGTCGCGTTGGAGCCGGGTGTGGGCCGTTGCGAGAGAGTCGTCGAGGGCGAAGAATCCAGTGGAGAAGTCGTTTCTTGAGGCGGAGACGGGTACGCATCGAGCGCGAGGGTCGTCGTCGGAACCTTGGATTGCGCATGAGACATAGGGGGCGGATTCGAGTGAGGCGTGCAGTTTGATAGACTAGCGAAGGGTAAGCGAGTGTTTCTGGTGACTTGGGTGTCCAGACACGCACCTAAGCTTTTATGCTCGTCGCGAGAGCCTGGACCGATGGTTCCGTGCGTGAGTCGTATGGGTTGCCGAAGAAGGCCGTAGGATTGCATAGCGAGCCTGACGAGCGATGGTTCCACAGTCTTGCCGTCGAGTGGGGCCGTCCTTCCTCGTTGAGAGTCAAAGCCTGCCTGGATTGCGCCTGGGTAAGCCTTGCCTCGCGCCGACTGGTTCTGTTGGCATGGAGCGAACTCACCGATCGTCCTGCGCAGCGCCCTGGTTCGGGAGTCGAAGAGGGTATCTTGCCATTGGGAGTCGTCCGCGGTATTGTCTGGGTGGTGCGCGAGGTTTCGCGATGTCGATGCCTCGTCTCCGTTTAGTCGTGTCGCGAACGGACGGCTTCCAATCTCGGCAGAGCGGTACCGAACAGGCTGCAGGAAAGGGACGCCGCTCGGATTAGCCTGCAGAGAACATGAGATGGGGTACCGGGTATACCTCGTCGTCATGCCCTTCGTGCTTCTGATATCCTCGCTAGGCTCGTCTGGTGGTAACCCCGTGTCCCGCTCGCAAGGGGAGTGCGGCATCTGGTCGGAGCGTCGAAAGGACGGCGGCCATCTGCGGGGATCTTCGGGAGGTACATCCTGTAGCCGATCCGGTGTGTTTGTTCCGCTACCGTCGGCTGAAGAGTCGTCGTGTTCGTTAGCGTAGGGAGAGGGCGCGACAATGATGTACAATACCGCGTTCGATCCGTCAGGCGGGTGTACTTCTTCTCGAAACAGAGCGGCTGCGTTGAGGTGTTCGATGAGTCGTCCGGGGTCTTGAGTCGAGCGTACGAGGTTCGGGGTTTCTACCCATCGGTCTCGCTGCGAGCGGCTCCGAATTTTTGCCCGGCACGTACCTAACGACTGAATCTTCAAGGAGACATCGTAAATCACCGATGTCCTCGAAGATTCTGCAATGGTACGTACCGGTGAAGATCGTCCGCGCTCGCAAAGCCTAGACCTAGGCGTAGCGGGCGTCTCTTCGGTTCGCGAGTCGGGGTAGCGTTCATGGTCGGCTTCGACTGGTGGGAGCTCGCTGGTGTCGCTGGTGGTGGTGGGTATCGTCGGTTCGAGAATCGAGGTGACCGCTGGCGGCGGTCTGCCAGCTATTGTGCTAGGGAGCAATGGACGCGCCGGGTGCCTAGAGGTGTTTGAGTCGGATAGGGTTTGAGTGCTGCCGGTGTACTCACCGGCATCGTCGAGTTCGACGATTCTGCCGCGGTGAGCATGGTGGAGGTCGAGAGGGGAAGACGAGCAATGGAGCGGATCGTTGTTGTCAGATGGGCTGGGTGTTTGAAGGCGTTCGCGTGAGTCGATCCTGCCGGATGAGGCTTCAGGAGGTAAGTCGAGGTCGTGCCGGTGATCTATATCGGTGGGTTCTTGATGGAGTCGGGCCAAATCCGGCGAGGGCGTGTGTTCGGGAGCCGTTCGAGGGTGCGCCAAGGTGACGAGGACCCGCGTCCGCCTATTGTCTGAGGTGGTGAGCGTTACTTCGAAGGAGCCGTACGTACCTAGTAGCCTGCGCATCCCCGTTGGGAGATGGGCGATCGAGTCTTCGAGGGGCGTCCATTCCCCGCCGCGCAGTGGTCGAGTGAAGAGGCGGGCGCGATAAGGATCTCCTAGACTGAGAAGGAATTGCTGATGGTCAGTAACGGCGGCGAGATCCGGGGAATCCGAATGGGCATGAGGCGTACCTTGACCCGGCCGGATGGCCGCGTCAATATACGCCTGAACGCGTTGGCATTCGTCGTAATCGAGGTCCGTAGAGTCGCCTCTTGACTGGGCGCGGGCGAGTTGCGAGTTTGAAGGAGCGGCAATGTCGTCCAAAAGATCGTCGGTGTTGGTGGTCGGGCGTCGGGGTGGCGGTGTTGCTGAGAGATAAGATCGAGTGTCGCATTCCTCCATGACCGGTAGTCGCGTGGCAAGCACGTGAGGCGCGTCTTGCGGCGGCTTCTCACGCCACCGGTGACGTTCCGGCCCGGCGCGTTCGCGATTTTCGCTAAGTCCGTTGTCCGTAGTAAGGCCCATGGTCTGTGAAATATTAGTGTTGTCGTCCGAGTCCGTACTGACCTTGAGTTCGAGTTGCACATTGTGTTCCGGGTAGTTGAATATGAGGTAGGTGCCGTCCCGTTCGATAATATCGACCGAATTTGAGGATGTCCAAGGTCGCCCTAGCAAAAGAGGGAAGTCAATAGAATCCGATACCCATAATTGGGCGATCGTCCTTGCTCTTCCGCAGTCGATAGGTACTTCTCCAACCAGGCCAATTAGTCGTCCTGTTCCGCCATTGACATCTTTTACCGGGAAGGTAACAGATCTGTCGAGAGGTCGTTTGATGTATTGTTCCCAGATGGTCTTGTGCACGATGTTGATCATAGAGCCGGTGTCGATGACCGCAGGTATAGTGTTGCCATTAATTTCAGCATTGATCTTGATGAGACTCTGG
>NW_006767520.1:0-3129 GCF_000264995.1 Punctularia strigosozonata HHB-11173 SS5
CGTCTTCCGAAGCGGCTTCGTGTACGTTCTCGTTGGCTGACTGGTCTGAAGTAGCTTGCGCCATTGCCTGCCAGGGAATCTCAGGGACAGCGGCAGTGACACCGCCGATGGAGGCGGGGCGTGATCATCGACGGTAGCTTCTTCAGCGGAAACAGATTCGTCCACCTTCGCGTCCGCGTCCTCCTTCGGCACAGGGGACCCCGCTGCTTCTCCACCTCCCTCTCGACCCTCTCTGGCTCGCGCTCGCCACATCCTTCCTGGTTTTCCCCACAGCATCATATCCATAGCTCTCCATCTCTTCGAGCCTATCAAGAATCAAGGAGTAATCCGAGCGCGTGCATATACTGATGCAGAGATCGGTTGTTCGCCGTGTACGCGAAGGTGTCCTTGCCCGCTAACCACTCGACCACTCCAGAGCGGGCGAGTACATCAAAACTGATTGAGAGGGATATTGAGGCCCAGGTGTTCCATGAGAAGGAAATCGGACGAGAGCGAGGCGAGACGCGGATGTTAGCGATCTCGTCGAGGGAGGAGACTCTGGAGAGCAACACGAAGTTAGGCGAGGGCCTGAAACGGAACCCCTCACATGACCTTTCCAATGTCCATGATCCGTCGTCCAAATCAGGAATGTGCCCCTTATCGAGTTGCTCGGATTCACTCGACGCGACAGCCCGGCTGATTCAGGAGCTTGCCATGTAGGTAGGTAGGTAGGTATATTTCCGGCGCGGTCCCAATAGCGGAACAACCGGTTGCCGCACCGCACGTCAATACGCACGGCTTGGCGCACACAGTGCATCCACGGCCCCCGTGAGCTGCTATACAGCCGACACGCCGCTTCAGCACTGGTGCAGGTAAACTAGGTACATGTATGTGCTACTATGTGCAATACATTACCTAGCGGCGTCCCACTTCAGCCGTCGTCGCATGTCGATACAGGGGCTTCCGATAGTGCAATAAAAACCCACCCACCCCTCAGCAAAAAACCCTTGTAGGGAAAAACAAAATGGGGGTGGGGGGAAAAGCATCACACGAAACGGCCCCGCACGACGTACAGCGAACGGCACACCCGGGCATAACAACACGTAACATTCGGGAACAGTCGTGGGGATAGGACGAATGACACAAGCAGGAGCAAGGGGGAGCGAACCGCGCCAGAAACTAGCGATAGCAACACCGAAGGAGCGTCATCCGGACCAAGTCCGAGGCATCCATCCGCAGAACAGGTGTCAGAACATCACAAACGTATCATAACGTCGCCCAACGGTCTCGTTAGGAACCTTGTTGTCGGTGAGATCTGCCATGACGCTCTCGTCAGGCGGGAAAGGTGGTCCGAGTCCGAGGCATCCATCCGCAGAGCAGGTGCCAGAACACCACAAACGTATCATATCGTCGCCCAACGGTCTCGTTAGGAACATCGCTGTCGGTGAGATCTGCCATGACGCTCTCGTCAGGCGGGAAAGGGTCGGATAAGAGAGGGTCGCCGAATGAGCAACACCGAAGGAGCGTCATCCGGTCCGAGTCCGAGGCATCCATCCGCAGAGCAGGTGTCAGAACACCATAAACGTATCATATCGTCGCCCAACGGTCTCGTTAGGAACATCGCTGTCGGTGAGATCTGCCATGACGCTCTCGTCAGGCGGGAAAGGGTGATGGTGATGCAGATGTTCGTGCGGTTCTCCCAGAGCTTCGTCATGAAAACGGGTATTTGACACTGGATGCTGATCCGCTTCCCGCCAGGCAACCTCGACGAAGGCACGTCCTTCGAACCTCGGGGGCTGAACGTTGAACGTTGAACAATGAGACGTTCATCGCGGAGGCACTGGCAACGCAATACGCACACCTCAGCAACGATAGCATCAGCGAGATCCTCGAATATTGCCCCGATGACCCGTTGATCGGATGCCTCATGACACCGGCGACGGTATTCTCTCCACCGGGACGCAAGACAAGCGGGCGCTGAGCATCTGGAGTGATATCTACATGCACGCGGGGGTATGCAATCTCATTTCTTCCTCATTTGTGGGCGTCGAGACGAGTGTCTACAGCGCCGGCTCACAGCGGAGAGCGCGGCAGCAGCGTATGACGTCTATTCGTACTACTTCGTGCAAGTACATGACAATTCGACGGTCAAGTATGGTGTGACGCACTTCCAAGAGGTTGACTTCGTGTTCAAGAACCCGCTTCTGACGCAGAACCTACTCTCCACTTTTCCCGGCGACGCTGAGATTATGAACCTTGGACCCTATTCACAGGGGGGTCGATGGTGTCCCACGATGGCCGAGCTATCGCCATCAACAAAAGAACGTGGGGTTCAAGCACCAGGGAAGGTACACGAGGACGAAGATTACCGCGCTGAGGCATCGCTTTGTGAGCACGGTTCAAACCGGATACAACCTGAGATGGATCGCTGACCAGCTATCTCTCCTGGTCGTCAGCATCGACACCCCCGAGGACGAACTGCAAGATTGAAGTCTAGCTGGACACTCTTCTTTACGGAAGAACGATGCGGTGCTCGTACAGGCATCATATGATCATAATTTTCGCGATCTCTCTTCCGGAGCTTGCGACTACATTTGCCTGGGAGCCTCTCCGCGACTCAGTGCGCCAAAGAAAACGTGATGTCATTCTCGCCTCCCGCCTCTTTACGCGATCTCGTAAGTGCATTCCGTAATCGTTCTCAGTAGAGTGAATTGGGATCGCCTTGGATGATGTTCGCTTCAGATGCCCGTTTTAGGGGGCAAAGGTCTACGGCCGTTTATACCCAACCGCTGCTGCTAAGATCAGTTCATGCCGTATGGCCGTGCCATTGACGCTTTATGCCAGAAGTCTGATCACACCCCGATTGGTGTATCTTTGACTCGATCTAGGTTGCATTGTTCTCAGATAACCTTCTATGGAATGGTGCCACCCACGCGCGCCATTGCTGGACGGGCTCGGCCCTATCTTTCCTCCGTGATTATAACTCCCTATGCAGAGTGCAAACGAGGGCAGCGCCTAGATGCATATGTTAACTAACTCAGATATCCTCATATTATCAGCGCATCGGCGAAGGACTCAATCAATCACATTCGCCCAGAAGAGGAGTCGGACACAACGTCCAAGATGTCATATTTGTATCGTAAACGGCAT
>NW_006767521.1:0-3118 GCF_000264995.1 Punctularia strigosozonata HHB-11173 SS5
TACGTAGTCGTCAGCATGTTTTCGTTTCTTCGACACTCCTCGGGTACGAGACAAGGGTACATGCGACTTGCAACGGCTCCAGCGGCGGAGTCGTCTATCACGACTCTTGCCATATCTTCCGACTGTACTCTCCTGGCTGGATGCGGTGCGCTTTAATGGCGACTTTGAACTCCTTTCCATTGTTCGTTCATATCCTGCCTCCGCAAACAGGCAGGGATGGTGTGTATCTATGGCTGCTCCCAATCATGCGGCCAGTACCGGTGCCGACCGACTTCGGATTCTGGTCAAGGGGTACCGTGGTGTGTGCGAAGTGGGCCCCAGAGCGCTCGCCACCGATCTTGGCGTTCGGAACCAGCACAGGATGCTTGACTCTGTGGTCGCAGGAATCGGCGGTAAGCATAACGTCCTTGATCGTCCCTAGTTCTAAATCAAAGATCCAAAGGGCGTACAAGCCGTGCCGCTTATGGCGGAGCGATTTCAGCGCCAAGTTTCGACCGCCGAAGCAGTAACTTGTCTCAACTGGTCGATTTCCACAACACAGATCCCCCTCCTAGCCGTTGGAACGAACGACGGATATATTCATTTGCTGCTGATCCAGGACGCCAAGGACCCGAAAACGATATGGTCGGTAGAATGCCATCCATACGTTCGCCCTTTACAAGTAGGGTTTCCAACCGTTGGACGCGATGAAGTCTTGATCCTGGGCAGAGACCACGGTGACATGTACGTTGAATAACGCTGATCCGCCTTCACTTTAACTGACAACACATCGCAGTGTGTTGCTCGGCGCGAAAGGTAGCCCATTGAGTTCATCGGCCGCCAACGCAATTCTGTAAGTCCCTCCCGTTGGAGGACCACTGTTCTCCTTCTGAACGACACGATCGAGTGGCTCCGCCGACATTAGGAGCCTGGAGACCGGCGACGGAGCAGAACTGGTGGTGCAAGAGCTCGCTGGCGCCTATCGCATTCACCATTACCGGCACGGCAAACTCGCTCACATCCGCGAACTGGTGACCGGGCAGAAAGGGTTTCCACCGGCCAACACCAGACAAGTTCGTTTTGGGGACGGAGGACGAGAAGTGTTGATTGCAAGTGACCACGGCATTATTTACGTCTTCGACAAGCTATCCGGCAAAATCGCCTTCAAGTTGCGCCTTCGCTCCTCATCCTCTTCTCCTGCGATCACGGTGAGTGACAATATCCCACACAAAACATGCACATACATACCCTCAGACCGACGTCCAGGCCGGAACCACCCCACAGTGGGCATTCATCGCCTCGAGTGGTGTTTACAAAGGGAAGGGCTTCATCAACGTTTGGCGCCGTCCCCGAACGGCGGTCTCCGCTACTGACGCGGTTTGCCTCAGCGTGGCACGCAAATCGACTACAGAGCCGATGCCGAAATCCGGATCCCGCGCGGTATTCTTCGCCATACTGATATGGTCGGCCGTGGGCTTGCTGGCGTTCATCAACGTAATGTTGGAGACCTTTCCTGCAATCAAACAATGGGTTAGTCTTGTTGTCTCTAGAAGGACGCGAACACTCACGTCATTATAGATATTGCAAGCGCGATTTGGAGCACCCCAAACCGCTTCCAAAGCGCGGATATCGTGGGCCAAATTTATGACGGAACTGTGATTGCGATCGACCGCCGGCATAGACTGGTTATCCCGTAGTCCAGCTGGTTATCCCGTAGTCCAGTAGTAAATGCCCATGTCAGTTGCGGAGCAAGGGGCCGCCGATTTTTAAGCGCCGCGTGATTGCGTCCAAAAAATATAAAGCTGCACAGTGCTCATGGGCAGCCTTCATCACTCTTTCCCCTCGACCTCCTCATCATGGTGTACACAACCGCTGTACCGACATTTTACGACCACCCTCCCTCCCGACCTTCTCATTCCCGTGGTCGACTGTCGCCTGTTGTAACCTCGTCCGTTGTGATATCTTCATCGCCTCCCACTCCGTCTTCGCCCACGACACGTGCTTTCTCCGTCAATGTTGAGGGGATGGAAACTGATGACGAGGATGAGGAGTCACGCGATGATCCTCCTGCGATTGACGACGGTCGCGCCAGAATTCCCAAGCCTCTCGGCGAAGTCGGTCGCCCGGATAGGGGAGGTTACTCGCTGCGCGCGGTCCTAGCACCAACCCCCACCCTCTATCAGGATCTCATTGTAAGTTCGAGGCTTCCGTGCCCCTTTACCGAACTGCGGTTGAGTACGTCCGCGTCATAGCGCCTAGCTCGCCAGCTGGTCACAAAGCACCTTTCTCCTGCGATCTGTTATTCAAGGCAATCCAAACGCAATTTAGCAGAGGCTCTGAGTGACGTGAGTGAAACTTACCTTTATCGTGTTTACGAGGAAAACGGTTTTCATTGCCCCTCGCAGGGCGCCTCCCAACTTCCGGTCCTGAACGACTATGTGGACTGCTGGCCTTTAGTTGACGCTCTGCGCATGCGCCTCAAGTATACCAGTTCCAAAGCCAAAGCCAAAACCGGAACCGGCTCAACGCTTCTCAAAAGACAATCGTCGCGTTTGAAGGGCTTGGCAAAGAATGTCAGATTCGAAGTTACGCGTACGGGAAGTCAATGATGCGTACTCGTTGTATCTCGCATTGTACTTCACGAATCTACGCCACGCCATTGCAATGGAATGTTTCATGTATTGGACGCCCCTGCGAGCCCGTTACTCTTCGCATATATAATACTACGCCCGCTTTGCCCAACACCATAGTGATTAGCTGCGAAGAAGCCGCCCCGGAGGTCGAGTCTGATCCAGACAACGCTTGCTGCCTCCTGGAAACTACTTTACGAAAAGCCTCCGTCAAAGACGCGCTCTCCATACGATGACGGTATGCGCGCCTGGGACGCAAGGTGTTACGAGGGCATCTACAGATGCGTACTCTGTATCGCACTATGTTAGCTTGTGCCAAACGCTGAGAACTCCTCATTACTCACCCGAAGTGTTGCCTTCGCCACGCTCCGTCCTATCCGAACGTTCAAACACTTGAGCTTCACCTGTTCCCCGAGCGCAAACGCGGCGTCGTAAGCACAAAGCACTAAGGCAAACGCGGGACCTTGCTCACCGAGATCCGCGTCAAAATAACGCCAAGTCCGTGGTCC
>NW_006767522.1:0-3117 GCF_000264995.1 Punctularia strigosozonata HHB-11173 SS5
TACAGCTGATTCGGAAAATCATGAGCTGCGCCACTTTTTTGCGCGTTGCGTCGTGTACGAACCCTACGTTGGGGTTGTCTGTGTCAAGAGCGCAGACACGCCAGCGATACACGTTGATACGCTCCCCATGGGCTTCCGAACGATTAGTGACGACGTCAAACTACGTGCTTTGCATCTGATTGACAGGGGACTCGAACGCGAAGCGATATGTAGCATTCTTGGCGTGTCTCTTGCTAGCTTGACACGATGGAAACACAATTTTGAGGAACATGACTCCCTTGCTCGACCTCCCCGGTCCATTCGTGGCCGACCCTCTCGGACGACGGGCGAGCAGCGGTCCGACATCCTGAATCTACTTATAGAGGCTCCAGACCTCTATCTTGACGAAGTCCAGCAGTGGCTTGCTATTGCCCACGAATTGGCTCTCTCGAAGACCGCGATTCATGACCTCATCAACGACTCTGGCTATACCTACAAGAAGCTGCAGAAGTCTGCCATTGAGAGGGATGAAGGACAACGGGCTACGTGGCGTCAGACTGTGCAGCAACACTTGCGTGCGCGGATGATCGTCACGGTTGACGAATCAAGCAAGGACGGGCGGACTCTGTGTCGGGTTTACGGTCGTTCGCAGGAAGGGGATCGAGCTCCGATGGCAAATCCTTTGGCCAGAGGAGTAAGATATAGTGTTGTAGCAGCCCTGTCCCTCTCGGGATACGTGTCGACGCGTGTTGTGGAGGGCTCCGTCAACGCATACGAATTCTTTGACTTCATTGTCGAGGAAGTGGTACGTCACATCAGGAAATGCATTTGAAGTAGTCTGACGAGTGCATAGCTTCCGCGCATGAACCCATATCCACAAGACCAGAGTGTCCTCATCCTCGACAACTGCTCGATCCACAAAATGGACACGCTACGTCGTGTTGTTGAGGGACAAGGTCTGTGTCTCATGTTGCAATCTCTCATCCCACGACGGTCCTGATGTTATGGCAGGATGCCTTTTAGTCTTTCTCCCACCATACTCACCGGATCTCAACCCTATTGAAGAGAGTTTCAGTGCATGTGCGTGTGCAATACACTTTGTCGCTCCAACTCAGTCGCTAACTTTATGCCAGTGAAGGCATGGCTTCGCAGAAGCTATCGACATCTTCTCAACAGCAATAACCCAATTTTAGATATACACGAAGCATGTGCTCATGCTGTCACTGCCGACAAGGCAATAGGCTGGTTTAGACATAGTGGTTACCGTATCGGATAATGATCTACGCGCTATTCATTTTCTCCTTGTACTTCATGTTTGCCCGAACAACACTTCCCCACCCAAGCTTCTCAAATCCTTTCTCCTTCCAATCATCCTCCGTAATCTGAGCCAAACTCATTCCAGGCTGAAATTCCATCCGCTCAAGCCGATCACGGATAGTTGATGATAGACGATACTCTGCGCAAAATTCTTCCAGCGACACTGGATCCATTACCGGTGAAGATTCCCGATCATCAAACGATCGCTTGTTACGGAGCTGTGGAGTCACGAATCCGCTGCCGCTCGGGTAACTAGAATGGGGCGCAAAGCCAGGTGAATATGGGAATGGCATCGGCATGAACGGGAAAGATGGAGCAAATGAAGGAAACATGTATGGTTGACCTGGCGTCGGCGTAGATGGCTGCATGGAGGTAGATGGTTCCGGCGCAGCAGATACAGCAGACTTCTTCAAGGCAGTCCGGACATTGAATGTAGCAGACGGAATCTTTGGACATACAATCGAGGCCTCGCCTCGTACCTGTACAATCTGAGTCAGATTGCAACCCCGCTTGATTGAATGCATCACATACAATCTGTGCTGCCCACGCAAGGCGTGCCGGCTCCTTCAAGTCAAAGTGAAGCTGTGATTCGTGACCAAAGAAGCATGGAATCTTGGGATGTTCTTTGCACTTTCCAATATGCCATGTCTCGAGGATCCTCTGCGCATAATGCTCGATAGGTTCATCCTTTCTTCCCCTGCTAAGTATGCTCTTCCGGTCTAAGTCTGCATCACCTTCGTCACTTGGTGAACTGCTATCATCCGCCTTGGCGGCCCAAGTCTGGAATTCGGGCGTTAGAACTATAGACAGCAATCAGTGTGTTCACATACAGGAGTATCAGGTTTGTCTCTCTTTGGCTTTGCCATGCGAACGAAGATATTACATTGCGAAGGCTTCTTGCCGTCAAACTGCGCAAGCATTGCTCGATAGCCCTCGGGTTTGCTGAGTGGGAGGAAGGGAGCATTCTTCGGTCTGACAAATCTCCACATGAACGATGAGATTGGGAGTTGATCGACGGAACCAACTCCCTCGATCGTGTCTGCAGTTCGTGCAAGAAATGCCTCCCACGAGAAGTCCATGGGAATTTCCGCGGGGCCATCGTGATGGATGGTTTCTTTCTCCTTGGGATTTTGCGACCTTCCCCTGACACGTGTCCCAGACGAGGCTGGCACCACAATCTCGTAGTAGACATTGAATGCCTGCTCTTCTACATCATCACCACGCGGGACCGGAGGCTGTTTACCACGTCCTAAAGTTGTAGACGTACGACGGACTGCGATAGGCGTGATTGGAACCTCGAGCTCCGAGTTCGGCCATGGCGTGGCACCGCCAGTCTCTTCCAGGTCCCAATTGAATGGAGACTCGGAGAACGGATCCCCCTCTTCCTCCTCCTTCTCTTCTTCTTCTTCCTCCTCCTCCTCCTCCTCTTCACGTTGCACAAGAACATCCTCGCGGTGCTGATGGTCCTCGTCACTCGAGCTCGAGTCTCTATCACTGGACAGCTCGACTTTATGGATAATCAGTCAACAATGTCATTCTGAGCAAGGACAATCTCGTACTCGGGTCGGATTTAGCAAGCGTGGGTGCCGGAAGCTTGATGAAAAGCTTCTGAGAGCCTGGAAAGGAGAGTATGAAACCCATAGATAGCAGTGGAGACCGAGAACAGCAATAGCCTCTCCATACCTGACCTCGCATTTTCCTCCTGCTCGCATGGTTCTTGATCACTTGCCCTAGCCTTGGGGGGCCGTCTGCTGCGAGATTTGGAGACTTTCGACCGTTTCGGAGGCATGATTCAGTGGGCTATCGAGCGCGTACACGGTG
>NW_006767523.1:0-3107 GCF_000264995.1 Punctularia strigosozonata HHB-11173 SS5
GCGACCAAGCACGGCGATAGATTTCTGAGTTTGATCATTGGGCGTGGTCCGAGAGCCTTGGAAGGTAAACAGACGCCCAAGAGCGCGGCTACATAGAGTTTCATTCATGCGATAGAATATTCAGAGGTCAAGGTACAAGAAGAAGCGGCACCATATTGACAGGCTTTTGTAAATTAGAGAGCACGAAGGTGAGCATGTACGAGCTGGAGATGTCGAAGGAAGATGGGTAGGTAGGTAGGTAGGATTACTCGGCGCGGTCCCAATACTGGAACAGCCGGTTCCCGAGGCCTCGCTTTGGCGAGCTGGGACACAGTGGCCTCAACGGTTCCCGTCGGCTCGTGTAGAGCTAACACACCGCCTCAGCCAAAGTGTGCATTACAGTACATGAAGATCTATCTATAGTACCTAACATCAGTAAGCTACTCTTCAATCTCGGCGAACAATTCTGCTAGCTCCCTCTGTTCGTCGTCCACCTCAGTCACCCCCTAAACCACCCCATATTAGGGGTATCATCGTGCCCAAAAGTTCCACCTAATAGGTGCTCACCCAGTACATTTTTCCACATCCATGTGAAACCACTCCCACTTCCACGTGGAAATGGTGCCTTCGCCCATATATAACCAGGTGGGTATGATAGATAATGCAAGATAATGTATAACATATATACACCCATGCATAAAGCGTATATAAGTGTGCAGTGTCTGCCAATCACTGTTCATGATGTTTTAGAATAATGTATGTGATTGCAGTGGATGATTCCACTGTTCCATTATGCTCTTTGTACCTTCCACACGTTGGTGGAAGACATCCACCGGTGCCAGGGGTCTTTCATTTATTTTTAGAACACTATCCTTTGGCAATCTGTCGTGTGTTTATCCAGGCCGGTCCAACGGCCACCCCTGCGCCCTGATCTCCTCTGCCGCTTCTCCGCCACTTTGCCGCTGTCATCCCCACTAATCCTGCTCATCCTGAACCTTCCACATCTGGAGCAACGTTGGACCACACGACATGCACACGGGCCAGACCATTCACGCACCAGACCACTGACAACTCAATGTTCCAGTGGTTCCGGACCTTTGAGCAGAGACTTTACCACATTTTATCATGCTTTCCCTTTGTAGAAAATAAATTCCTGCCAATTATCTTGGATATCTCCGAGTGTGAGCCCAAGGAAGCAGGCTTCCGGTTCCGCGTTGACGGGAGCGAGTCTGAAGAGGTTAGAGGGAAGTGGTGCACCATCGATAAACCCTTTATATTGGTCACGGAGACACGAATATGGTTTCTTCATGTTCTTCTCCGCTCGACCAGCTCGGACTCGACCATGGGCCCCTCACTCCGCCACCTCGGTCCACTCTTTCCACCATTTCGTGAGATATGTTCCCTCTATGCTCTATGCAATATCTGATTTCTTCCGCTTGTTCCATTTGTATGCACATCATTCCTTTTCCCATTCTTGACACAACCATGTGACCACCTACGATCCTCCATCATTTAACCTTTCTATATACAGAGAGGTGTGACATGTACAAGCCTTGTCACGCGTGAAAGTGGAAGAGTGGAAGGCAACACAATGGAGGGGAACCCATATTCACTGTGGTACTTCCATCACATCCTTGTGGAGTAGTGTAAGGTCAGTGCACTGTCATAAATGGGACTACCATGTGTGATTTCCACCCTACTCCATATGGATCTGTGACACGTGAGAGGACCAGACATAATGGTACTTCCATATTCATCTGGAAGCTCCACATGATCCTGATGAGGTTCCAGAGTGATGTTACAGGGTTCCATGTATGTTCCAGTGTGGAAGACGTGACACACCTGATACGGAATGTTAAAATGGTTCCCATCCACGCTTTATCTACATGGGGCATCCACTTTGGACCGTGTAGTTATGTTGACATGGATCCATGTCGATAGTACCCAATTCTGTGCAAGGATCATAAGAGTAGTTGTGTCACGAACGGAACAGAAACTAGGTCCAACATCGGAGAAGGTGACGTCCAGACCCAGATCAGAAAGCTACTCGGATCTAAAGGGTAGGATGTCGGAGCAGAGGTGGGGGATACGGAATTCAGTACAAAGAGGATGGACCTGACCCAAGCTAGAGACCTGAGCAAAGCGGAAATCTTAGTCGATATTCAGACTGGCAAATATGATACAAGTACACTAGATTATATACTAGCGGAACATGAGGAGTTGGCGGAGCTGAAACGTACATGAGTATGCAATGTGTATCAGAAGAGCATATGGTGCATAGGTTCGTAACAGAGGTCTGAGAGTTCCAAAGGGAACATAAGTCTAAATATCAAATGCCGCATTTGTCAGTGTCATGAGTAAGCGTTCATGACATCTCCAATTTGGACATACCAACTCCACATATTAGAATAATGGAAATCCCATATTATGGGTGGGAGGTCCATATGCAGTTGTGTATGGTTGCTATGTCAGATCCACTGCTGCCGTGTCATCTTCAGGTGTTCCATATCCACTTATGGACATTCCACATCCAGGCCTCACCTACATTGCATGTCACATTGTCAGTTCCATGTATTACAAGAAGGCTTATGGACCTTTCCATTTGGTCACTGCATTGAAATGCAATACATCCTGTGTCACTATGTCAGTTCCATCCGTCCTATATATATATATATGTCGGAGCTCTATGATTACTGCTCGTCTTGATCAAGCAATTGTGGTACATGTCATGCGCACGGTAAAACATTTGTCTCCCTATTGAGTATCAAAACAATCAGAAACACGTCAGTATGTGCCTACCTCCGGGCAACCCGGACGGTCGACGATGTCAGTGATGACAATTTCTCTATGTTCATGAACTCGAGTACGAGATAAGCAGGAGATCTAGAGCTGGTGAGAACTGAAAGGGATGAGCAGAGGGAACAGAGACACTGGGTCGAGATCTGGATGACGGTTACGAGAACATACGGATGACGTGCGACGAGTCGGACAAGTGAGGCTGTAAGGGCGCCACTTGACCTGCAGCTGAACAACCACTGAGAAATTCAGTACATCGCCGGAAACTGCTTGACGATGACGAGCGAGCCTTGGACGCCGCCAGCCGTATCCACGCATGTACCGAGCCAATG
>NW_006767524.1:0-3104 GCF_000264995.1 Punctularia strigosozonata HHB-11173 SS5
CTCGTTATTCCTTCTAACTCCTTGATTCATAATCCTGACCCACCTAAGTGGGTCGGTCTTACTCATCCTTGTGCCCTGCATGTGATTCTCTTGTACTATTCTTGGACCATGGATTTGTGTATATAAGACCCCTGTAGCTCGCCCTAAGTCCCCATCTCAACCTCTTGTGTCTTGGGGACTTAGGTGAGTAACCGTCTCTGTACTAGATATTATGCTAACTTGTGTCTTGGGGACTTAGGACTTAGTGTGTGACCTTGAGTCCATTAGGTGTCCATTGCGTCGCTGTTGACCTCGTGTCCAGTGACCTTGAGTCGAGCTCAGCTCCTCTTTATCTGCGTATACTCTTGCCTAACGTAAGTGCCGACGACGTTGCCTTTCCTACCGACTCTACCCGATTACTTGGACATTTCGGCTGTCTAAGTAGTTGGTAACCCCAACGGGCGCTCCCCTGCACGTCGCTCGTCACACTCGGAGACTCACCGGACGCCGTCTTGGATTTGGACCGTATCGATAACCGACTACTCTACCGATCACACCGATTTTGAGGTGCCCGAGGTGGCCGACAGCCGAGCAATGGATTTGCAGATGCGGAGCGAGTGGGCGCGCCAGCGCGCCAGGACGCGAAGGCACGAGGAGGAGATCTGCCTTCTGGTAGAGGAAATGCGGCGTGTCTTGACTTACCTTCTTGCAAAAGCCGATTGGTGGGAGACTCAGGGACAACGCCGCGACCAGAGCGGTGATTCGAGAGTCAAGAGCAACCCTCGATTAGCTCATGGCCTACTCGCATACGCGTCCCGTCAAGCCAGCATTCTCCGAGACCTTGCTAAGGTCTTTGCGAAGTTATGGCTCCCACCACTGAAAGTCCACGGATTGGGTCAAGATTGGATCATGAAGCTCGAGCCTCTTATAATCACTGACCCGCGCGAAATGGATGCCGCCATGATAGGTAAGTGACCATATCTTTCGTACACCTGGAGCTTCTTACTGATCTGCAAAAGTTTTCGTGAAGAAGCGCAAGCGCGCTCAAGAACGAGCTGAGAGGAGAAGCAAGGATAAAAACGGCGGTGCGCATTCCGATTTTGGTTTTTTGTCTTGCTCGCTCGCATGATCCTCAATATGGCCGTGGCTTAGGAAACGATGAAGGTTCGCTGGGGTCTGATGAGGAGTGTGACGGAGAATCCCTCAACGTGAGCTCGTTCGACTAGCCAACGCGCTGAGGGCCTGCTGCTCTCCATGTACCATACTGCATTCAAATTTTGTGGCACCATCGTATCATCATCAATACGCATGTATGAAGTACACCTGCTACCAAAGCCTAACGATCATGAGTCTGGAGTAAGATGACGAAGCGGGAGAGGATGTCAGATGATGCGACGAGTCGTACTGGCGGCACTTCAAGCGGACGTCGGGCGATGCGACGAGTCGGGTCAATGGTGACGGAGGTTGGCAACGACACTGAGCGACGCAACCAGCCGTGTTGGTGGCGACACAGACTGGAAGGGACACCAAGCGACGTGGCGAGTCGTGTTGCAGGCCGCACACGCTTCAGGGGGATGTTGGACGGGGCGCGTCGTGCTGATGGCGACGGAGGTTCGCGGGACGTCGAGCGATGCAAGGGTGTTGTATTGAGGGCGATGCCTCGGACGACGGGGCGAGTCTCGCGGACCGCGATGAAGGCTGGAGGGGGCATGGGCCCATGGATCCTTGCAGTGAGCGCCGTTGGAGGAAAGGGCCTGTCGAAGCTCGTGAGTCTGACAAGCTGGCCACTCAGCGCCCACGGTACATGAGCGTTCAACTTCGCACCCCTCCTTGAGCTCAGCGCTTCAATGTCGGAGATCCACCTTTATAGAACATCTAGCGGCTGTTAGAAAGTAGGCATTGTATGACGGTTCGTATGAGAAAATAAGAGACGTACGATGAAGCGTGCCTGTGATGGCACCGCTCGGTGTTGCTCTTGGCAGAGGGCGCGGGGCTGGCGGCCAAAGCCAGGCAGAGCTACAGTGTACAGCATGAAATACTGGCGCGGGCGTGGCGGTTAGAACATTGTGGGCACACCTGAATCTGTGCCAGTCCGTTGGTTTGGTTGAATGATTGGCTCCCTACAATTAAGCGTCGTCGCAGCGCAACCTATAAGAATAATAAGGATAGCCTCACCTCCCTAGAAGCAACAGCAACCCGGGCGGAATAGAGTAGGCTCCACCAGACATGAGCGTAGGCTGCCAAGTTGTGAGCGAATTTGTCGACACGTGCTGTTGTACACCCATGTATTTGGTATTGTTGTTCTGTTGACCGCAGGTGTTGATGAAACACGCTGAGGCAGACTTTCAGCGCATGTATGACAAGATATAATAACGTGCTGCACTCACCAAATGTCGCGAGTCACAAAAATCTCAGTATTCCTCAATTGGATGCACTGCTCGACGTTCGATGTCGCCAGGGGGTTACATATGTTGCCGTGGTTGGAAATGGCGAGCGGCTGGGCATGTCGGCGTCGTGGAAGCTGTTGATGGGCAAGGACCATCGCTCTTGAGGCGACGCAGGCAGGCAACACGCAGCGCGCGCACCGCTCAGCTTCTAAGGGTGCTCGCGGAGAATGCCAGCGATTACCCTAAGGGCCGCACGCGCGCTGCGTGCATGCTGCAGCATGCTGGGGAGCTAATGCCCATGCGCGGCCCGTTTTGCAGAGCGGGCCTCGTGACATTCAACCGGGAAGGGTGATCACGATGAACGCGTCGCGTCGCACCCGTCGCGTCGCATGCGCAATCTCGTGTGCACGCCGTTCAGCCATTAGGATCCACCATGGCCTCACAGAGCCAGTGCTCCATGATTTCAGAACCAGCTCACCACACACATCGCTATCGCGCGGTTTTATCGAGCCATGCGACGATATCAAGTACTCGCATGAGAGAGCCGAACCTCTCCCGGCGGCAAGGCATGTCATACATAAGGCGGCACGCATGATCGTGCTACAATGAATATCACATAAATATGATGAATACCCTCGTCAAATCCATACCACTCTCTCAAGCCGGGATTGATGCCTGTCATACATAAGGTGGTGAGTGACCGTGTCGCGTCTGGTCCGGGTCGGTATGTATGACATT
>NW_006767525.1:0-3069 GCF_000264995.1 Punctularia strigosozonata HHB-11173 SS5
GCTCCTCGCGGCGCGTGTCGCGGATAAGTTGTTCGTAGAACCCCTCATCAGTTGGCGGGACCACGTGGAGCCGCTTGATTCTGGCGATTTCGTCATGCGTGAGATGACGGCGGGGATCCCCGACGTGTGCCCACGGGCGTACGACCTCGCGGTCGGGGCCCATCCTTTCCGGCTCCGGTGCCGGTACCTGTCCCTCCCCTCCTCCGGGGAAAGACGTTCCCATGGGTGCCGGCAAAGCGGTAGGTTTCCCATCGGCGTCGGGCGCCCACTGGACTCCAGAGTCAAAGCTCTGGGCACATGCGTGAGAATGCGCCCATTTCGGAGTTGGAATATTGGCTTACATCAAAGTTCTGGTAGCCCAGGGCGGCTTCCAATGTTTCAACACGGTGGGTAAGATTCTCAACTTGTCTGATCAAGTTGGGAATGTTGATGGCGGGCGTGGGATATGGAGCACCACGCGCCGGTCCGACAACGTAGGGTTTCGAGAGCGGCATTTGTACAGTACGAGTATGTGCGTAGTATGCGACGAATTCAACTTATGTTTGAGCGGGTGGAGGTGCATGATACCTCACTTTTATACCGGACGGTCCCAACGTCCAGAATATTTTTCCATCCTGTCCAACAGGACGCATGCTGTACGGAGTGACTATCGCACCTTCAGGAGCAGGCAGCCCTCGGATCGGCCGAGATCTTGGCAGGTCTTCCACGCGGCTTACGCCTTCGATTTCGAAGTACCTGTCAATTACGGCGAGGTTCTTAACATTTTCCCACGGCTCCCATGAGCTATCGCCCAACGTCCATCGGACGAGGAATAGTGCTTCATTTCCGTGCCACTCATGGGTAACAATTTCCTCTACTTCATATTCTAAGTCTTCGGCTTGCCCGAAGTCATAAAAGTTAGCGGGCTCGCGCCCGGGGAACAATGCGTCGTCATTCGGCACGTGCGGCCGAAGCTTCGTAATATGAAATCTCGGGTGCACGCGACGTGCCTTGAGATCCGCCGGCAAGTCTATCAAATAGACGCTGGCGTCATTGTTGGCCTCGAGGATACTGAACGGCCCGATGAATCGAGGCGCTAGCTTACGTGCACGTTTGATAGGTAAATTTAGGCTCGCAGTACTGATGTACACGAGATCGCCGGGCCGATAGGCTTGGTGGTCTCGCCTTCGACGATTCGCCTGGTGTGCTTGGCGCACGCGCGCGGCGATGATGGCATCATGGGCCTGTTCTAGGCAGTGCTTTGCGTGTAGCGCAAATTCTCTTACTCCCGGTGAGGTATTCTCCATTCCGAATTCGTTTAACATACGTGGGATATACCCGTATGTGAGTTCAAACGCGGAAAATCCTGTCGTTTCCGAACGAGCAGCGTTCATTGCGAATTCAGTGAGCGGGAGCGCGTCGACCCAGTCGGTTTGATCCGGCCGGATCAGTGTTCTCATGATCTGCGCTACTGATCGATTTGCGCGCTCGGTAGCGCCATCCGTTTGAGGGTGAAACGCGGTTGACATCAGGAGCTTCGTTCCGAGAATCCGGTGCGTCTCACGCCAGAATTTCGAATTAAATTTAGAGTCTCGGTCAGATACTATCGTATCCGGCAGTCCGTGCAGTCTGACAATATCGCGTACAAACATGTACGCTAATTCCGAGGCTTTGGATTTCGTGGTGCACGGTATTAGGTGCACCATGTTAGTGAGGCGGCAGATGATCACCCATAGGTAATCGAAGCCGCGGGACCGGGGAAACGGTCCGAGAAAGTCCATGGCAATAGAACTCCATGGGCGCCCAGGCACCGGAAGGCTGTGCAATAAGCCTTCAGGCTTCCTGTTCAAGTCTTTCGTCGTTTGGCACATGTGGCACGTTGCGCAGAATTTTTCGATATCGCGCGACATCTGAGGCCACCAATAGGATCTACGTACGTAGTCCAATGTTTTCTGTAGCCCAAAGTGGCCTAAAGTTCGGTGAGCGGCATCGATGACGAGTTCTCTCAGGCTCCGAGCTCCGAGCCGGCCGCCCGGTACGCAGAGAACTTCTTTTCCCGCGCGATTGCGCCCGAAAAGAAGTCCATTCCTCAGCGTGAATGCCTTGTGTTCGTTCGGGTGTTCCAATACCTTTGCGAATAATTTATCATTAGCGTAGTGTTCTTGCACGGCTTGCTCGAAAGCAGCATGCTCGTTCATAATTTGCGGCGGGAGCGGCGTAGCCGCTGCAGCTTCGTATGCGATCGGGTCATCTGTCATCACCGCTGGCGGGTTAATTTCGGGAACGTCCGATTCGGGCGCGAGCATCTCTGCTTCGATATCGCGGCTCTCAATCGCTTCTGGTAGCCTCATGGCGTTCAGGTGAGCGATCTCCTCATTTCTGAGTACCGGCAAATCGTCCCCTGCAGGATCTAATCGGCGATCCGCGTCGACGAAGTTGTATGGTGGGGGGTTTTCGCCTGGTCGGTCGGTTTTGTGACACCGGGACAGTGCGTCGGCGACGATGTTAGTCTCGCCTTTGATGTAGGTAAGACTGTAATTGAATCGGCTCAGGTATTCGGACCATCGCCGCTGGCGATAGGACATATCTTTCTGGCTCTTGAAGAACTCAAGAGTTTCGTGATCGGTTACAATATTTATTTTTCTACCTAATAATTTGTCCTCCCACTTGAGGAGGGCTTCGAGTATAGCGAGCGTTTCATGCTCATAAGTCGCGTAGCCTCGTTGCGCGTTGGTAAACTTCTTTGACATGAAACCGGCGGGGCGGCACATCTCCCAGTCTGGGCCTTGCCCGTAATAGGCTCCGACGCCCGTGGTCGAGGCATCACACACGACCCGGATCGGATCGGAGCTATCGAAGTTTACCGGTTTCAGAATTGGCGCTTTGCACGCCAGTTCCTTAATCATTCGGAAGCACTTCTCGTGCATTGGACGCCAGTGAAACGGTGCTCCGTCACTGCAAATATTCGATAGCGGTGTCATGTAGGTAGCTACATTAGGCATGAAGTGAGCCAAGTATTGTACGAGTCCAAGAAACCGGGCTACTTTGCTATAGTTTCGCGGGGTCCGCCAATCGCGGATCTGCTCTAAT
>NW_006767526.1:0-3054 GCF_000264995.1 Punctularia strigosozonata HHB-11173 SS5
TTTTCATTTCTAAATATGAACTTATCATTTCCCTTTTCCCACCTTTCCTTTTCCAAAGTCACGTGACCTTCAGTGGCAGCAGTACAGCATCATTGACACTGCCCTGCACTGCCCTGCACTGCCTTGCACAGCCCTGCACAGCCACCGGAGTTTTATTCCGCTTACTCATGAACAATGACTCGTTATTCCTTCTAACTCCTTGATTCATAATCCTGACCCACCTAAGTGGGTCGGTCTTACTCATCCTTGTGCCCTGCATGTGATTCTCTTGTACTATTCTTGGACCATGGATTTGTGTATATAAGACCCCTGTAGCTCGCCCTAAGTCCCCATCTCGACCTCTTGTGTCTTGGGGACTTAGGTGAGTAACCGTCTCTGTACTAGATACTATGCTAACTTGTGTCTTGGGGACTTAGTGTGTGACCTTGAGTCCATTAGGTGTCCATTGCGTTGCTGTCGACCTCGTGTCCAGTGACCTTGAGTCGAGCTCAGCTCCTCTTTATCTGCGTATACTCTTGCCTATAGTAAGTGCCGACGACGCTGCCTTTCCCTCCAACTCTACCCAGTTGCTTGGACATTCCGACTGTCTAAGTGATTGGTAACCCCAACGGGCGTTCCCCTGCACGTCGCTCGTCACAGTGCTCATCTACAATTTGATCAGCGCGTATGGCAGCAGTTGTGCCGCCGCTAGCTAGATACTCTTAGGTGTCCCTCTGTTCTATAAGTGGTCTGTACTGGCTCCTTGTAGTGGAGGTCCTGCCGTCATACACAAGATGTTACCGCGCCTGCCCTGCCACTGTTCGCACAAACCTTTCTACGAATCTGTCGGTATCGGCTAACGCAACACAGTGAGGATTACCCCTCTCGAAAGACTTGGATATGGACTGCCATTTATGTATTGGTAGTCAAGGGTAAACATCCAGGAAATATTCGAAGCTTCGATGCCATTCTTTCTCTCGACCCCTCCTTCCCCCATTGTTTCGGGCTTTTTCGGTGTGTTGATGAGCTGTTTACATTTTCAACTTCAACATTCACTCGTCCAGCTTCTTCCAAGTTTCATACGGATCTCCGAATGGCCAATTGAAATTCGATGGCTTTGTTATATATGTTACACCTGGGAGAGATTACCCCAGAAGTAATTCGTAGTCGGCGCATGTAGTCATGCACATCGCTCATTATGAAGCGTAAATACGATGGATGAGCTTGTTATGGTACCGATGCGAGGCCCATCTGGTAGGTACCGAGACGGAAATGGCCCGAGAACATGGGTCCCTGCAGAGACTTAAATTGCCATCGAATCTTTTCTCATTGGTTCTTCTGAGCTTCGAAGATCTGCGATCTTCTCATTGACCGACCGCTTCAGCGGGCTGCCGTCCGCAGACTCCGAAAAAAGCTGCGACATCGGCATGCCGGATTCAGGAACACCAACGGGGACCACCGCGCAATGTCCGCTACAAAAGTAAGGGTGTAATTTCTGCAACTTCATTGGTGCTACGTGCACCTATAGCTCTGTTGGTGATCGAATGTTCTACGATATTCCAGGGCATGCTCTGAGCGCGCTCTCAGGTTAATATCCCGGCCGGAAGCGGCCTGTGAGAAGACAGAACCACCGCCATAGTACCGCCACCTTCGGATTCGTCTATGTGTTTTGCTCCGGCGGACGCGTCAACAGGGCCCAACTACGCTCCCTCGCGCTCGTCAAATGTCTGAAACTCAGTATAATGGCTGCTGGCTCCTCGAGAACCGGAACCGGAACCGGAACCTTGCAACCCTCTCCAGCTCCTGTATGATACGAGCCACCGCCGGCATCCCCTTTTCGAATTCGTCTTGTTAACATGGGAACAAAACCAATTTCACACCGTTTTCTTTCCCGATAGGGGGGCGTTTTGAGGCTCGACGATCCTTCCGAGAGGTGCTTTGGCGCGGGCGCGGGGGGAACGTCGATCTTAAAAAGGACTGCGCATCTGTGCCTTCGTCCCCCATGCCTCCAACTCTCCGCCATGGTTGACTGTCCTTTGGGCATATGTGGCTGCCCGGTGTGCTCCACGCGCGAGGAGACACGGGCAACCTCACAGTCAATATCCAGCCATAGTGCACAACCGGGGGTTAAGTTCGATGACATGTACGCACGCCTTGATTGCCGCCTGGCTGGAGTATCGCATTGAACACCTGGCACACTTATAGTGACATGGAACCTGTGGAATCAGATCTTGACCCCGTGTCCCTCTGTATGGATCCAAAGGAGGGCTGGCAGCGCACCATTCCGAGGAAAGACAATGTTGTATCCCATCGCGAACAATCACGGTATGGGATTTGTCACAACGTGTAATCGGTAGTAGATCTCATATTCCGAATCGCGTGCAGGCTCGAGTGCGACGAACCATTCTTTCATTCTACCATCTCAATCACCGACCATTACGATCCTTACTCCGCCGTCTCTACTTTAACTGACCCTACTAGCACTGAAATGTACATCGACATATTGGACGTGACGAACATCTATGTGACGAGCGACGTGCAGGGGAACGCCCGTTGGGGTTACCAATTACTTAGACAGTTGGAATGTCCAAGCAACTGGGTAGAGTTGGAAGGAAAGGCAGCGTCGTCGGCACTTACTATAGGCAAGAGTATACGCAGATAAAGAGGAGCTGAGCTCGACTCAAGGTCACTGGACATGAGGTCGACAGCAACGCAATGGACACCTAATGGACTCAAGGTCACACACTAAGTCCCCAAGACACAAGTTAGCATAGTATCTAGTACAGAGATGGTTACTCACCTAAGTCCCCAAGACACAAGAGGTCGAGATGGGGACTTAGGGCGAGCTACAGGGGTCTTATATACACAAATCCATGGTCCAAGAATAGTACAAGAGAATCACATGCAGGGCACAAGGATGAGTAAGACCGACCCACTTAGGTGGGTCAGGATTAATCAAGGAGTTAGAAGGAATAACGAGTCATTGTTCATGAGTAAGCGGAATAAAACTCCGGTGGCTGTGCAAGGCAGTGCAAGGCAGTGCAGGGCAGTGTCAATGATGCTGTACTGCTGCCA
>NW_006767527.1:0-3031 GCF_000264995.1 Punctularia strigosozonata HHB-11173 SS5
ACGTGCCGGGCACCGAGGAGCCTCCCTCTCTGTCACGTGTCGGATCTTGGGCCGTAACCGGGCCAAGTACGATAGCTCCGGTCGTTCCGGGTTGTCCGCCATCGGAGTAGCAGCTCCGGTACCGGACCTACATTATCACATGAATAGTCCTCCGGCGACTCAACGTCCCGGTAGTTCTCGAGTCATAACGGATTCAACTCCGACGTTCACGACCGATATGCCTTTAACGGTTTGATATTCCCTTCGGACTTATTCTACCTCCGATTATCAGCTTCGTAACCATATGCTCCGTCCTTACGATTGACAGTTCCACATGGTTCATAGTTCCGATAACTCCTTATTCCACATGGTTCATAGTTCCGATAACTCCCTATCGATACGAGCTCCGAACCGTGCCTCCGCGTATATAAACTCCTAGCTCCTGTACCCTAACTCCTTAGTTCGAATATCGACTAAGTTACTCCTCTGCTCCGACACGGACTTAGAGCGCGTAGCGACTCAAGCCTTAAAGCTTGAGTCTGGTCCGTACTCGCACTCACTCTCTGTATCCCGAAACTCTGCTCCGACTTTCTCCGACTTTCTCCGACTCTCTTCCGACTCGATTCCGACAATCATCTCGCTAGGTCCGGACGTCACACCTCCGGCGTCGGACTTAGCTCCGTCTCGATCTTGACACTCTCTCTCATTGGACCATCCCTTGTGTTGCTGATGGATTACTCAGCTACTATATAGTCGCCTGTCGCACCAGGGAGCAACTCAGACTTGTTCTCTCAGTTGCTTCCCTGCCTTGTGCGACAGCGTCTCCACCGCCGTCCCGGGGGATCCGCGCTGCTCCTAGGAGCTCCAGCGCGTACTCTGACAGAAGAACAAGTCTCCACACTTCCCCTAGCGATTTCGCTCGCTGCCGGAAGGCCCTCGCTCGAAGTTCGCTCACGCCTCGCCGTTCCGCCGGCCGCCAGAAGCAACCTCTAGCAAACCTATACCATCACACTGCCTTCGTCCCGGTTTCCCCCGACTCGCCCCTCTCAGCATGGACGAAGATCTACCCCCCGCACCCCCCGCGGTGCCTCCGGCACCGCAGAATCAACCTGTACAAGCCGAGGAAGCTCCCCCAGAGCCACCGACCGTGCCGGAGCTCCTCGCACGCATCGTCGCCATGGAAGGGTATCTCCAGCAGGAGCGCGTCAGCGCCACTATCAAGTTTCGTCGCCCTGACTCCTTCGACGGTACACGGTCTACGGCCCAGACCTTCCTACGGTCTGTGAATGACTATCTCGACCACAACCGCTGCGTCGACCCCATCCAGCGCATCCAGTTCCTACTCTCATACTGTCATGGTGGGACGGCCGGTACCTGGGCCGATAACATCTCCAAGATCCTCCGCGACCTTCAGACGGGCGTTAGGGAACCCGAGGAGGCTCCGGATTACCTTGCGTCCTGGGCCCACTTCGAACGCCACTTCCGCGCGGCCTTCGAAGACCCCAACCCCGCCGCTACGGCCTTCAACAAGCTCCGCACGCTCCACATGGGCTCCTCGGTCGCCGAAGACTTCATACGCCAGTTCGAGAATCTCGCCGAGGAAGCTGGAGTTGACAGGGACGTCTCCCTCCTCGCCACCTTCAAGCAGGCAATCCCCTCCCACTTCCGGATTGCCCTGGAGTCCACGCCACTCGGGCCCGACACTCTCCCTGAGTGGAAGGCTGCGGTCGCTTGTATGGATCGTCGCCTGAGAGAAGCCAGCGCCGCGCGGCAGGCCGAGGCATCCCGCCTGCACCCTTTCCAGCCAGCTGGAGCTCCTAGGGCCCCGCCTCGCCAGCCAATGCTTCCCACCTACGCTCCCCCGCTCACCGCCACTCGCCCGCAAGTCGCGGTCCCCATCGCACCTGCCGCCCCACGCTTTGCACCCCCTCCAGGACCTCCGCCCTTGCCGCCGGGCGTTCCTATGGACGTTGATGCCACACGTCGAGGAGGCCAGCGTGTTTGCTATATCTGCCGCCAGCCTGGACACCTGGCTCGCGAATGCCCGCAACGCGCCCAGATCCGCGCCATCGGACTCCCCGAGGATGTCCTGGAGCAGATGGACCTGATTGGGGAGATCTGGGTGGTCCCTGCCGACGACGAGAAGGCGGAGCTCCTAGGAGCGCAGGAAACTGAAGACAAAGAAGAGGATTTTGTGTAGGGTCGTCTGCAAGCGCGCTGCAAACGACCAATAGATTCGCTGTACTCCCTGAAATCAATATGCCGGCCCCCGAGCCGATTCACCATATATCGCCTCGAGTACAGCAAGTCGCGCAATCCTCGGAACCTCCTCCCTTCGTTTATGTCCTCGCTGGTGTATCCGGACGCTCCCGGAGCACCGAGCTCCCCTTCCAGCTTCAGGCCACGGACTCAGGTCACAAGTTCGCGGTCCAAGCCCTCCTCGACAGCGGTGCTACGGGATGCTTCATCGACAACGACCTGGTGCTTCGCCATCGCCTCACCACCAAGCCACTCCCTCGCGCTGTCGTGCTATAAATGTGTAAAGACACACAATAGACTCAGGTTTCCGGGGTCTGTGAGAGACTCGGGAGATCGCCTGATTTGTTCGGGTGAGGGATGTGTTGTGTAGAATGGCTGTGCACCAGAGGCGAAGAGGATGTGGAGAGGATGACCTAAATAGGAAGGTCAAAGACTAAATTAGGAAGGGCTCCACTAGTGAGCTCCAGAGAATGTAAGGGAAGATAAAGCAGACGACGATACTGCAACTATTGCAGTGGATAGACGAATATAGTGCAACTTAGCACTATAGGGGAGGGCAGATTCGAGGGGAAAAGAGTACTTGCTCATTACTACTACAAAAACAGTACTTATACCTACTGGGTCGCGGCTATGTTACTTCTGAAACGAACTATATACGACAGTTCATATACAACTCTTTAGTTCTAACGAATGATCTACTTGATAAACGAGGTGCGATAGGCGATATACGAGAGTGAACGAGTACTTGCGATCTATCTATTTGAGTACTAGTACAAAACACAACATGAACAGC
>NW_006767528.1:0-3025 GCF_000264995.1 Punctularia strigosozonata HHB-11173 SS5
CCCTGGGTGCGGGCAGTCAGGTACGTGCCCCATCGTTTCCATTTCCAAGACGCTAAAGCTCTATGATAACCCACGCGTACACGATTATCGCAATGCCACCAACCGAAGCACAGCCTGATAATTGGCCAGAGTGCCAAAGTGGTCACTCTTGTACATTGTCTTGATCTGCTCCCACTGCGGCGATCCACCGAACATCGTAAACCCGCATGGACCTCGAGTATCTATGACGTAGCCAAATACGTGCAACGAGTTGTTGAGATAAAACCGCTTTGCCTACAGTCAAAATGCGTAAGGCATAGTAGCTCGATATGCTGACAGACGCACCTGTTTCGTCAAGTCTGTGACCACTCGATTAAACTCCTGTCCAATCTTCCCCTTCTTGGCGAGATCTTCTAGGTAATCGGCCTTGAGCTGATCATACCGCTCCATGTATTTCTTAGCGGCCGCCATCTTCTCTGTCTTGTCAGTGTACTTGCCAATCTCCTCGTGATACGCTACTCGCATGCGCTTCACGAAGTCCTCTCTGGACTCTACAAATGGAATGAATTAAGACACTGATCATATTCTACGCAACGAGGCACTTACCGTCATCACGCTGGCGGTGCTCCTCGGAATACCACGAGGTATACGCGGACCAGGGATTGGTCACTCGATGTTGGACCATATCAGGTCCGAGGATTAGCTTCATGATCGCGTCCGGCGTCCTGCCTGTCGCCTTCGCCATCTCGGCAACGAAAAGATCCATCTCCTCGATGAAGTCATCTATCTCGTCTAGATAACGTTGGGGGATAGAGCCGGTCCTCGAGCGAGTGTTGCCAGTGCGGTTGCCATCATCGGGTGTCTTGGATTCTTCATCACTAACGCCTGCTTTACCCTTGCCTTTCCTCTTTGATCTGCCGTTCCTTCCATCCGCCTGACCATCATCCGCGCTCGTCTTTCGTGTCTTGGTGCCGGCGCTGTCGACGGCGTCAACCTCATCTTCGGTCTCTCCAACATCGGATCCGTTGCCACTGGTGTCGTGCTCGCGGGGTCTCGCGCTGGTGTGCTTGCGGCTGTTGGCGGTGGCGCGCTCTTCTTTTGTTTTCTGCGGCGCCATAGAAGTTCCCTTCTTCGCCAGGCGGTCAGCATCCGGGCGCCGCCCAATGGGCCGCGCGTCGACGAACGGACGATCTTCAACTTCACTACCCTCGCCCTCCGCACCGTCAGGAATCACGCCGGTCTTGCGACTGTAGGTTACGATATTCTTTGGAGCATTCTCGGAACGCGGAGCGCGGTCGGATATTGAGCGCTTCTTTGATGGAACGCGATTCTTCTTCGTCTTCTTCGTTCCACTGCCTTTGTATTCATCCTCCAGTTCCGCCTCTTCCTCAAGCTCGTCAACTTCGGACGGGCTTTCGTCGTCCGGCTCCTCATATGAGGAGCTGTCGTCACCTGAACTTGAGTGATTCTTCTTCACGCCCTCCGACTCGTCACCGGTGCTCGAGTCGGTGTCCTTGGACTGCCCGCTGACGCTGGGAGTGGCATTTTTCCAGGTGCTTTCTTCCTGGTCAATGACACCTGGGTTATCGTCCCCATAAGAGCTCATATCGGGGGCATCGGAGTGAGAACAGCTGCTAGGGCTTCCGAGCACATCACCAGGTCCATTCGACGAGTTTCTTCTAGTGCTCCTGGAGCGAGCGTCGAGGGCTGCGAAGTCTATGTGAGGAGTGCGTTTGCGCGTTGTTGGCGAGTGGCCAAGGTAAGCCGATTGAAGCGTTGTCGGTGCGAGATTCCGCCTCTGTATGGCTATTAGGCACATACTAACATAGTTTGGATACCCACATACCGGAGTGAGCTCGACACCATCAAATACAACCTTCGGTTGTGGCGAAGCCGTGAAGAGCGGCGACGAAGGCATCTCGTATTCATGCCTATTTACAACAGGATCCATGTGCTCCAGTACCGATTGCGAGTCGGGAGATCGTGAATTTCCCATGAGATCGACAGGCGCAATGTGCGTATACGAGGCGCTCGTGGTGGAAGGTTGCAATGGGGATATTGGTGGTGTTGTCGGCGATGGAGGCACTAATTGGTTGTTGTCGGGAATCCCCTCCGTGGGTAAGGTACAAGCACTCGCGGGACGTGAAGCCAGCGAATACGGCTCCGAATTTGCTTGAGGAGATGGACGACGATTAGGCGTCTCAGTGGACATCTTATTAGGAACGGTATTCGTCGTGCCGAGTTGTGATGTGATAGGCACATTTGCACCATCGCCGGACTGGGACCCCGAGGGTCTCCGCCAATTGGCATGCAGCCGAGAAGCGAGCGCTTCTACTTTCATCTTCGCCCACTCAGGAACCGAGGTCGCGGATTTGTGCGCTATTGTCTGATGCGGCGCTGGCGCAGGGTAAAGAGACGAATCGATGAAGCCTATCGCCCTATTCGCCCTTGCCAGCAATGCCGCCGCTCGAGGGTCACCCTCATTCTGATTCAATCAAAGATTAGGAAGGATCACCTCAAGTTACGACTGAGGGCTTACCGCTATCACAGGCTCCGCAATAGCGGCGTCACCAATTGATACAGTCCCAGAAACACCTCCTCGATCCTTCAATACACGAGTGAGCGACAGTATGACGTTGTGAGACTAACACCCGAACTAACCGGAGTTCTGTCATTCGCGCCCGTTATCGGGCCAGTGAGGGCAGTCTGCAAAGCACGAAATATATCCTTCACTTGCAAGGTCAGCGAATCTCCTTGAGAAAGCAAGAGCGCGGACTGACCGTGTCTCCATCAATCGCCCCAGTCGATAGGACACTAGAAGTGCTGTGCGCATTCTTGAATTCACAACTCAACGCATATTCTCAACAAAACTCAACGCAGCAAACTCACTGTTTCTTCAGGAAGCGCCACGGTCGATGCGCTGGTTGAAGGAATGGCAGAGCCACCGTTCACGTCCTTTGTGTCACGAATCAACGGATATCCGTGCGCAAATTGAGAGGGTGGACTGACCAAGCCTTTCGGTGTCGTGTCGGGCGACGGAACGGCA
>NW_006767529.1:0-3013 GCF_000264995.1 Punctularia strigosozonata HHB-11173 SS5
GTCTTCGCGCGGCTCTGACCAAACACGATATCGTTGCTGCCGTGTTCGGCATCCACGTTTTATTGTGGCTGGACGGTGACCGTTCTGTCATCGGCCGATGATGGGAATGTGACGTCGTGGCATAGGCAATGAATCGACGGTGAGCCTAACTTGCCTTTTTGTCTTAGAATATCGCCCTTGACACCCATCTCCGTCTATTGTGCTTTCCGTACCGCTCAAGTATGCCTCCGTGTATGCTCACTTTAGCTCATAGCGTTGAACGCCCTCACCATCTCACCATCTCAAGCGTTGATCGCAAGGATCATTTCCGTCAACTATGCCCGCTGAACGTTCGCATCGAGCTCGATCGTCCCTGCTGGTTGGTGGCGCGGCTCGAACCACCCGCCGCGGTCGCATCACCTCTTCTGACGGTGACGTTACGGCATCTTACAGAGCAAGGGGCAGCCCTCCGATTACGCGACATCGCCCACGTACTCGGGCCTTCACGGCTCGCAGCCCGTCGATCGTCATGACTTGCGAGGATGATCTCCGCCCTGGCGTGGTGGCTGGCCCTTGTTCCGGCGACGCGGTATGCGATACGCCACCACGCGACCTTGCCTTGACTGACCTGATGACCGCCAGGGTGGGATACAGCAGCCTAAGGAGACCATAGAAAGCTTGGTCCACCGCCTGGAGGATGCTGAAAAGGAAATAGACGCCCAGGATGTAATAATTCAAGCGCGGGATGCAACAATACGGCGACTGGTGGAGGATTGCAAGGTCGCACAAGAACAGCTCGTACAGACTAACAAGAAGCTTGAGCAGCACAGAGCTTACGTGAAGGAGGTCAGAGCTTGGCGAGCTGAACCTGATCCATAGAATTCTTGTACTCATAATCGTGTCGACGAAATCGTGGTTTCTGAACGTCTATCCAGACTGACATGCTCGACGCGTGAGAGAAATATTCCGTCGCGTTTGTTGAGCATCGTAAGCTGTTAGATAACAACGATCCAGTAGCCCACAGGTAATACTTACTTAATCTTGTAGAGCAAGATCTCCTTCTCCGAATTCCAACTCCCCGCTATGCGTCTATCTTGACTGCCCGCCGACGAAGACACCTTCCCCATGTGTCCATTTTCTGGACATTTCTTCAGGCTAGAACGCGAAATTCACGTTCTACCGACATCTCCCGCTCCCTACCACTCGTAACTTCCGGTATGGCTTCTGCTGAATTGGTCATCACCTTTCCATCACACTTTCCCTTGGACGCGATTCGGATCCTGGCATCTTTGCGAAATGGCCGGTCGCCTCCGAGCAAGTTTGACTTCCGGCGGATGTACAGCGCATGACCACTTCGAGAATACGAGCGAGGCAGCGGGAAGAGGAGCAACAGATCGCAAGCGAAGAGATACCGAGTGGGGTCGCACGCCGGGCGGAGATGATGAACGGCCGGTGGATGATGATTCGCGTGTAGTGGTACATGCACCAAAGTGAAGCCGCCTGCCGGAGGAAGACCGCCTTCGGTTGGGACGGGTTCCAGCGCACTGCATATAAGCATGCCATTCAATGAGCGTTCAGCTATGGCAAAGAAGGGACCGACAATCGACACGCACGATGTTCAGGGATCTTCTCCTTCCACTTCTCGAGCGCCAGATCCAGCCTAGCTGTAATGCGCTCTTCCCACTCGTAGCTCTTCGGTCGGGAGACAGCGAACTATAACTCGTCAGCGTTCAATTATTCCCAGGTTCGAGACAGACAGGGATTTATAAGCTACTGACGAGGGTGCGGGTAGCGAAGGCCTGAATGGAACGGATTTTGATATTCCAGATGAGGTGGGACGCCATCGAGGGTTTTCCAGGCGGTTTCTGGAAGTACTTTCCGTCCGGAGTACGCCAATACTCGTCATCGCACTCGTGAGGCAGGGGCGCATCGATGCTGTGGTTACGGGACATCTTGTTAGGGATGTGTCGTCGAAGAAACCGCTCTTATGGGAGTGCTCACTCGTCATAAAGCATTGCGAGGCTCCGCCCCAGATCGCTGCAGGTTGTTCGGTCGAGGTTAACCAGTATCCTGCGTCGCGTTATGTGATGAGACGACATGGCGTTTATCCCACACCACGCACGAGGCTTACCAGAAGACGCGTTTCCACTGCTCCTCCACGATCTGGCCCTCGCCCACGCCTCGATATACCATGCCCCGGTGGGCGCTCACGTCATGACAAAGGCGCAGACCGGGGCCGATCATGTTCCAGCCCATATGAGGAGCCGCGCTCCCCAGGAGGAATTGTGACGCCAACTAGGACGTGTTCGTGTCAATGCATGCACATGACAGCGGGAAGGGATCACGTACACAGTACTGCTGGACGTCGTACAGCCGCGGCGGGGCTAGCGGCGACTTCCGGATCATCTGCGCCTGGTTGTACCACTGCCAGCCGGCGGACTGGGACGCGGACCGGTCGAGGAGCACGCGTGGATCGTCCGTGTAGCGCGCGCCGAGGGCACACACGAGCAGCAGTACGGCGCCAAACCCGTTGTCGCGCAGGTGAAGGCCGTCCCGGAGGGCGGACTCGAACGTCGGGCGGTGGAAGTAGAGTGCAACGAGGAGCGGGATGAGGTTCATTGCATGAGTGACGACTTCGCTGGCGTCCTAGCCGCTTTGCATCATGAGCAGGAGTGCGCGGTTCGCCAAGACGGCCGCATTGCGTTGCCTTCGAAGGCGGAGATAGAAAGGGCCGCAGGCGGCACAAGTAGGGACCGTAGGCAAGGGCGAGGATGTCGAAGCGGGAGACGTCGAAAATGGCGGCGATGGGGCGTAGCTGAACGAGCCCCTCGGCGCCAAGCGACGACGCGAGTTTGCGAAGACGACGGGCAGGGAGGGCCGTCGCCTCGCTCGCGCTGCCTTTGCTGTCAGTCTTCAGGGGCTACAGCGGGCGGAGGAGGTTGCAGACGACGGAGGAGGCTGCATCAGTATCGGCTTCGACAACAATCGCCCCGGCCTTGCTCCGCACGTAGAGCTTGATCGCGATGCGAATATG
>NW_006767530.1:0-3005 GCF_000264995.1 Punctularia strigosozonata HHB-11173 SS5
GTAACGTCCAACGCGATCATCGATTTCAAAATTGGCGCCGACGGAACGCCGGCGCAGC
The DNA here is from genome assembly GCF_000264995.1 of Punctularia strigosozonata HHB-11173 SS5. NCBI lineage: Eukaryota > Fungi > Basidiomycota > Agaricomycetes > Corticiales > Punctulariaceae > Punctularia > Punctularia strigosozonata. Next base: position 59 of record NW_006767530.1, read on the forward strand.
CCATCACGTATTCGATGAAGGCTGAGATATGGTGGGAGCAGTGCAGGTGCTCAATGATCTCATTCGCCGAAGATCGAACGGCGTACTGATGAGCAGTTTCCCGACACTACAAGGGCAGTTGCATGAATCGCGGAGGGTGTAATTCGGGCGGTGAGTATCGCTTGGCGGTCACGCCGCGTTGCATATCAGAGTCGTGTTCGCCATCCTAGATGAGACCGACACCAGAACTGCGCGCACGCGGACTGTTGCCACAGTCGTTATCAAGCGCTTCGTCACGAAGTCAGCCAAGCACACGGCTTCGGTACGCACCTGCTCCTCTCATTGATCCTACCATCCTACATACATTGGAGGACCGTTTTCACGCAGACGATCATCTCATCTCACCACCGCCTCCGCCCTACTCGAAGCGCAGTAATTGAAGCAATCGGAGGTAGCAAAGCATGCCCGGCATGGCCGTGTACGGCTCCACACACCGGCTAGGCCTTCATCAACGGCGATACCTCACCTTTCCCGACGCAACTTCCCGTCCAAAAAAACCAACCTCAAGGCGAAGGCAACCTCTCGGGGCGAGCACGCGATCGGACGGGTCGATAGGAGTCGTACGCGTATATGCGAGTGGTGGCGGGTGGGTAAGGCGGGTAACATGGGAGTATGCATCATTGTCGTTGAGCCTGAGGACTACATCAGCATTCATATCGTACGACAAGTATTTACTATCGGATTTCATTGACCAGCACCGTCGTCTTCGACTTGTATTTCCAGCTAATATCACTATATGCGCTAAACACGACGTCTGTAGACCCCGGCACGTCACCAGTTCACGTCAACCATATTCATGAAGATGCCCGGCCGTAGTGAAAGTTGGACAACAAGATACCTCTCCACTCCACGATATCCAGCGAACCACGCACCGGCCCACTCAGGATAAGCTCTCCTCGTAGCACTCGGCCCACTTCTCGCCGTGAGCAAAGTTGCTCAGATCAAGCGTGGTCACCGCACCCAAAGCTATGATGGTCCGCCTGTTCTGCGGTCTCCATATGTCACGATTCTGAAGCGGTATCCAGATCAGGCGCCGATCGTCAGGTCCCATGAGCCAGCCGTCGTCCTTCAGCGTGAACGAATCGTCGATTTGGAACCGTGACATCTGTTCAGCGCCAGGGACTATGAGCTGGATGTTGGCAAGAGCGTGATTCTTGTTTGGTGAGAACGATGCGGACTGCGGTTGGGTTGAGACCACGCAATCGTCTACTATGCCGGTGAGTGAGATCAAGTGAAACGTTGAGGTGACGCACCCCGTGGTCCCTCGACATCGTCAGCCTGCCCCGTCGAGGCATCCCAGAACCGGATCGTGTCGTCGTTGCCGCGTGATATGATGCATTTGCCATCTGGTGAAAATGCCACCGTTCGGACCCAACTTGTGTGACCCCGAAACGGCTCGCGAATCGCCTCCCCGGTGACCGCATCCCAAACGCGAACTGTACCATCCTCTCCGCCCGAGGCCACGCAGCGTCCGTTCGGCGAGAAAACGACGGAGCGAACGCAATCGTCATCGCCACGCCAAGGACCGCAGATCGTCTGTCCCGTGGCACAGTCCCAGATCCGAATGACGCCAGCGCGGTCACTGGACACGAGATAAGCGCCATCGGGCGAAAAGGCAACGGATTCTACCGAATCGGTGTGCCCCTCCAATGGCGCGCATGCAGTCTGACCTGTCTCGACGTCCCATAGACGTATGGTGTGGTCCATACCTCCCGATGCGATGTGCTTCCCGTCTGGAGAGAAGGCAAGGGATGTGACCTCATCAGTGTGACCTTCGAGAGGTTCCTGTGAACGCTCCCCGGTGGAGATGTCCCATATGTGTATAGTCTCTTCTGAGCGTGACAATGCGATATACTTCCCGTCCGGAGAGATTGCTGCAAGGTTTGGCCAACGGCGTTGAAAAATCAGAACTTTTTGGAACTGGCGAATCTGTTGACCGGTGGAGACTTCCCACACGCGAACGTGACCGGTGGAGACTTCCCACACGCGAACGTTGCCATCATCCGACCACGACAAGACGTGCAGTCCATCGGGTAAGAACGCAACGTAGAGTACGTAGGCTGTGTGTTCCGGCCAGTGCTGCCCTCGAACAATCATTCCCGTCGAGACATCCCACACGCGAATGTCGTCGTTGTGCCAAGTGACAATACGCTCCCCATCCAGCGAAACAGCCATACTGTCGCCCAGGCCAGCGAATCTTCTGACAATGTCCTTCTCAGTGCGTCGGGTTGAAGCATTCCACACGCGCACAGTCCTGTCGTATGATCCGGAGACGATGTACTGGCCGTCTCCCGAGAACGCTACAGAATTCACCTCGTCAGAGTGACCATGGAAAGTCGTGCAGAGGGCCTGTTCTACCGTGTCCCAGAGATGAATGACACCGTCTCCAGAACCGGATACAACGAACTTGCTGTCCGGGGAGATCGCCAACGCTGTGACACTGCTAGTGCGGCCCCGAAGAGGGGACCCGATAGGCTGGCCGGAGTTGGCATCCCACAGCTTCACGGTCTCGCCGCCCGAAGCAATCCATTTTCCATCCTGCGAGAATGCAACATAGGATATACCGTATGGACGGCCGCGCAATGGCTCGTGCACGAGTGTTCCCGTTGTGGTATCCCATAAGCAAATCATTCCATCATCTGAACCTGAGACCACCCAGTTAGAGTCAGGCGAGAAAGCCACGGAACGGACCCCGGCCGTATGTCCCTGGAGTGGTGGATGGACGAGCTTCTCAGACTGCACATCCCAAATACAGACCGTCGGTGGATGGACGAACTTCTCAGACTGCACATCCCAACCACAGACCGACTTGTAAGACGAGCCTGACACAATCTGCTTGCTGTCAGGAGAGAAGCAACCGATAGAACCCGCGCCATATGCCCTCTGAGCGTGTGAATATGCTGCCCTG
>NW_006767531.1:0-2948 GCF_000264995.1 Punctularia strigosozonata HHB-11173 SS5
ATACTTGACTGTTGACACCTCACCCTGGCCTGGCCCCATCTGTAACATCATATCATCCCATATAGTAACAGCTTATATACTACATGTACATCTGAAAGACAGAGATTTCCATAGCTAACACATCATGGTTATGAACCCTCCAGATTACTGATGGCCAGGAGACACTGTTGTGGTGCTTTTATCTCAGGTATAGTTAACTTGTCTCATGTCCCATTCAGCTATCACTAACAACTCGATGAGCTCAAAAATATCTGTATGTACTCTCGGACTGCTAGGACATAGCAACACATGTACGGTAGCCAACGCGGACTTAGAGATTCAACGCGAATCCAAATGTCACGTGACCTGGCCGTGTTGCCGTCTCAGCCCACCGCGCTGGCAAGTGCGCACAACTCAGCGCTGTCAAGTACGCCCAGCGCCGCGCTCGCAAGTGCGCGCATCAACGCGCAAGTCCCCGCGCTCACCGTCATAAACCGCCCCCAGCACTCGAAGTGCCCGCCCGCCGCCCTCAGCTTTCGTCTCTGCCGTTTGCCCGGTCCCAAGCGCGAGCCGCGAACGCGGTCGCGCTCGACGCCGATTCCGCTGCCCGCCCGCCTTCCGCCCAGCGTCAGCCGCGAGCCGCCAATGCGGTCGCGCTCGGCGCTGCTTCCACCCCGCCCCTGCCGTCTGCCCATCCCCGAGCGCAAGCCGCCAATGCGGTCGCGCTCTGCTCAGCTTCTATCCCGCCCCTGCCGTCTGCCCATCCCCGAGCGCGCCTGCCGTCTGCCCATCCCCGAGCGCGCCTGCCGTCTGCCCATCTCCGAGCGCGAGCCGCCAACGCGGTCGCGCTCGGTGCTGCTTTCACCCCCGCCCCTGCCGTCTGCCCATCCCCGAGCGCGAGCCGCCAATGCGGTCGCGCTCGGCGCTGCTTCAACCCCCCGCCCCTGCCGTCTGCCTCGAGCGCGAGCCGCCAACGCGGTTGCGCTCTGCGTAACTTCCCTCCCCTACCGCCGCCCAGCCCCGGGTGTGAGCTGCCAATGCGGTCTCGCTCGGTGTCTCCGCTGCGCCAACGCGCCCACCTCCACGGCGCTAATACGCCCGACGTCTGCTGCGCCAATGCGCACGACCCGTCTGTGCCAACGCGCTCGCCCCTCACTGTGCCCACCCGTCTTAGACTGCGCCAACGCGCTTGCCCCTGGCTTCGCGACCGCGCTCGCGCTCGCTCTTTGCGCAGCAGGTCCTGAGTGCATACAGGCTCTGCCCGCGGTCGCTCTGTTTGCTGAGCTCTGCCCCCACATCCCCCGACCTCGCCGCGTGACAGGTCCAAGCGGCCCGCCCCACCCCCGAAGGACGTCCCCGAGTGTGCCCGAGTGCCGCCCCCGCAGACGGGCACGATCGCCCATGCTCTCCGTCCAGCAGCCACGCGTCACCTTCCCACCCCGCAACTCGCCATGCCCTCCGCCAATGTCGCCAAATTCTCGCGGTGGCTCAAGATCAGCTCGGCAGCCTTGCCCCGCGCCTTGTCCCAGGCGCCTGCGGCCGCCCCCGATGCGGCACGCCGAGGCGATCTCGGGCGTCACCTCGAGCTCGTATGCCCCGCGCCATCACCACCAGCGCGTCCCACAAATAGGCGGATCTCGGACGTGGTGCTTCTGGCGCGCCTCACCCGCTCTTCGACCCGCGCAAGGACGACCTCGTCCAATTGACCGTGTTCACGCAACTTGGACTTGGACCTGCTCTACTCTTGCCCCCCCCCCTCCGATGACATCCCGATACCCCGTGCTTGGTGGGTGCACTGCAGCCGCACACTGCAGTTGGCTCAGCATTAACATAGAGCTTGTTGTGATGCATTTGTTGAATATATCATCTGTTCTGGCTTTGTGCACTAACCTCCGCTGAACTTCATGGGGGGGGGTGAGGAGATTGAATCATATATATGCATACAAATATCATGTAATGTCATGTACCAATGACCAAAATCTGAAGACATCTAACAACATGTGACATACAGTCTAGAGTTTATGATCATATTTGAGCCACAATATATCATATTTGAGGGCTCATGAATGTTACAGATCACCAAAATATGCCCAAAAAGTGAACAAAAATCCACATATTTGGGCACATTTCACCAAAAATGTGACAAATGCTCAGGGGGACCTTCCATATTTCCTAGTTTTTGGACTTCTGTGCTGGTATGTGCTGGTATATACTGTAAAAGGTCCCAATACAGCTTTATCTACATGGATAGTCTAGTAATTACTTGACAATTCTATCCCTTTATGATACTATTTCACAGAGGGGATGTTTCCTGATGAGCGGAACGTCGAAGGCCCAGGAGATGCGCGAAGTGTTCGACTTTCGCGCGCGGGAGCGGTTTTGTGAGCGCGTCGGCGACCATGTCGTTCGTCGGGCAATGCTGGAGCGTGATGGAGCCGGAGGTGACGAGTTCGTGGGCGAAAAGGTAATGTATGTCATCAGGAAAAGCCCCCTCTGGTAATTTTCTACATATATACATATATGGTTCATGATATGACTATATTCTGTCTAAAATGTCACAAAAAAGCCAAGAAATCCCATAAAACTGTCAAATCATGACAGATGACAGACAATTGATAGGACTGACTTATAGGTATGAGGGGTAGTAAAACTATTGACATAGAATGTGGTTGCAGTGTCAATAACATGAGGAACTAGTCCATGTCCAAGGGGCTTAGAAACCAAATGTAGATATAAGTGTTTGAGTTGGGAATTGATACTTTACTGCTGACACCTCACTTTTGCATGGCCCCTTCTGTGATATCATATCATTCCATATAGTCCCAGCTTATATACACATCCTGCATGTACACTTGAAAGACAGAGATTTTTATGGCCAACAACATGGTTATGAACCCTACAGATCACTAATGGCCAGGAAACACTGTTGTGGTGCTTTCATCTCAGGTGTAGTCAACCTGACTCATCGT
>NW_006767532.1:0-2944 GCF_000264995.1 Punctularia strigosozonata HHB-11173 SS5
CTTGCGTCGATCTTAATCGGCTCCACAGTGCTTGTTATCTCGGCGCAACCTCCGGTGCAGCCGTTGATTTTATAATCACTCGGCGCACTTGCCTTATATTTTTTTCGTTTAAAAAACTCGGCGCATTCGCATTTCCCACGGTAAAGCGGTTCATAAATCGGGCAAAAATGCGTGCCGTATGGAGGTAACCTGGGGCGATTTTTGGAGATAGTTACTGACCCCAGAGATATTGTATTGGGCTCACAAACTGCCTTGCACGGTGTCTATCATAAACATTTTATTGGCGGCTGCGCTGCGATTCAAAATCTGTGGGGATGGTTCCTGACCACTGATATCTTGCTAATCTATGCATGTAGGCTGTAATCAACCAAATCTGAGACGGGCGGAAAACAGCCTGTTTTCCACCCTGGGGCATGGATAGGAATGACGTACCGAGCTCTCGTCGTGCTCTGGGATGACGCTTTCGGCCGGACTGGAGGGGCGTGAAGCATATCCCTTTTGATAAAATTCAATATCATGTCCTCAATCTCACGAACGATGTGCCTACCGTCCCTAGACTCTGCGCTCGGGGATTATCTTCCTGTGGTTCCCCAACCCTTCCTGCGTCTTGCACGGCACCCTTATCGTGATTGATCTTCATCCTAGCGGTTAAACCAGGCTGACGCTTCGATGAAGCCTGCTCGGAGACCGTCAGCTGTGAATCGCATGGAACTCGGCCTCGTGCTCTAACCGTATGCTGGACCCCCTGTGCTTTTGTCATCGAAGGGGTCTCCGGTACCGACTCATCCTGCCGAGAAAAACTCAGACATAGTCGACCTTTTATGAAGAAGTATATGCTCACTGATGGCCCGGGACCCCTTGCAAGAGATCGGAAATGCGTAGACGCTTGGCCATTGCTGATCGTCCGGCTTGTCGGAATCACTGGAACCGAAGGGCCGCTCAATACGAGCGCTGTAGAGCCGCATTTGGATCGGGCCTGCTCGGAAAGACCCGCAAAAACCCCCTGAGATTCACGTTAGTCGTTTCGACTAGAAAATCGGCGATTCGTGGGGAATTGCACACCTTCGGATCCCAAGGTCGACTTGCGCCTCCTGGCAAGTGAACGTGCCTTCGGAATGACTCGTTGTTTTGGAACGTATGGCCGTGGGGGTTGAAGTCGCAATAGCAGACGTACGAAGCGTCCGGCGCACGAGTGAATCTGACCTTCGTCTCGTCCTTGAATAGGAGTTCTATTTCGGTAGCGCACTTGCGTCGATGGGCCGACAACTGCTTTCCGTTTTCAAACCGCTGCCGGCACACGACGCACTCCCTTTCAGAAGATGCCGAGGCGTTTGTTTTTCTTTTCTGCTTGCTCGATTCTATGACGGTATGAATCAGCCTCTGATAGCATATAACGTGGATCGAAACGCTTACCGGCTTTCTCAGCGGTAGCGATGGCTGAACCGCTCCTCTCCCTCTTCTTTCCTTTCCGATCCTTGGTAGGTGGCCCTGTCCGAGTTTTAAATCGTACGGATATGCACTGTACGTGGACTGCTTACCCTGAGAATCCGCCTCGGCGTGCGGAGCGGGCGCGTGATCCGGGCCAGATTGAGTGGGCGGCTGTTGCTCGGAAGGAGATTGCTGGAAGAGTTGCGCAGCATATACCGGATCCAAAAAACCGTTTGCTGCATACCCAGAATAGGGACCGAGGGGCGATGGAGTGCCAGCCGTGCTGTATTGCATCTCGTACTCTTGGGACACCATTGGATAGTAGTCCCATGGCTGCGACGGCGTTCCGACGAAAGGATCCGACTGAGACGGCAGAGGATCAAAACCAGGGGCATAGAACGGATCCCGTTGAGAAGTTGACGGATCGGATGGAAGCGGGGTGAAGGGGCTGATCGGAAAGCCGAACGTAGCAACGTTCCTGCTGTCGCCCAGCTGGCCCGCTGGCCGTTCCCATTGCATTGGACCTGAGGATTGCGCCGTGTCGTGACCGGACTGCGACCCTGTGCGTTGCACAAAGCCCTGATCTAGCCCACCAGAGGGCGCTTGGCCCGTGCCGGTAAGATGCCCTGATAAATATCATCAGACAGGGATGCGGATGAGATTTGGCCGAACTGACGCATGTTGATATCTTGGGGTGGAATGTCCGACATGGTGCTACTTTCCGAGGGAGGCAAAGCGGAACTCTGAGTAGATCGTAGGATTGGCAGTTCGCAGTGGGGAGGCAGAACGATGCTTGGCTGACGATTCACCAGGTTTTTTATTCCTGCATGTGAGGCATGCTTGCTTACAGATGCATTGCTTGCAGGACGACATCGGGCGCAAGGCATCAAGCGTGCTTGCTGCTTGCCGACATTGCATTTCGCTTCCTGTTGGTGTAAAACAGCGTGTTGCATAAAATATCCGACGGCGTGATCGGACCGAGTAGAGGAGGGCGTGTCTCGGCTTTCTACGATTCCAAGCTCTCTTACGATTCCTTCTGACCGTCTTCTGAGCTCTTTCCGTACGTGCTCGCAGCGAGCTCTGGTTCAGTACATCGACAGAAGCGACGCAGCCACAATCCGATGATTTGCGCTTCGATGCCGCAGATCTTCCGTCCCAGATTTGCAGTGGAACGTGGCTTTGAACCCGGACCGGTTAGCCACGGTCATTTCCGAAGCCCGGATCCGCTCCCATGCTGTTCTTAATATAATTCTTGTTTGGTGTTTGCAGCAGGGCGTGACGTACAGGAGCATAGTTTTCCATTTGTCAGTCCTATTCCGAAGGAGAGTATGTCCTCCTACATGGGCGAATCCGTATCCTACCGATGTCCTCATGGGTATCGCGTGCCTGATTGACGGTTCTCACGGCCTCGCTTAACCCTGGGGAAGCTCCCACGCTCCGATCCTCTGCCAACCTGTAGTGCTACTGATGCAAAAATATCCTATGAGGAAATGAGCATACCGCTTGCTTGGCAGCG
>NW_006767533.1:0-2924 GCF_000264995.1 Punctularia strigosozonata HHB-11173 SS5
CTCTATGAATAACCCCACGCGTACACGATTATCGCAATGCCACCAACCAAAGCACAGCCTGATAATTGGCCAGAGTGCCAAAGTGGTCACTCTTGTACATTGTCTTGATCTGCTCCCACTGCGGCGATCCACCGAACATCGTAAACCCGCAGGGACCTCGAGTATCTATGACGTAGCCAAATACGTGCAATGAGTTGTTGAGATAAAACCGCTTCGCCTACAGTCAAAATGCGTAAGGCATAGTAGCTCGATATGCTGACAGACGCACCTGTTTCGTCAAGTCTGTAACCACTCGATTAAACTCCTGTCCAATCTTCCCCTTCTTGGCGAGATCTTCTAGGTAATCGGCCTTGAGCTGATCATACCGCTCCACGTATTTCTTAGCGGCCGCCATCTTCTCTGTCTTGTCAGTGTACTTGCCAATCTCCTCGTGATACGCTACTCGCATGCGCTTCACGAAGTCCTCTCTGGACTCTACGAATGGAATGAATTAAGACACTGATCATATTCTACGCAACGGGGCACTTACCGTCATCACGCTGGCGGTGCTCCTCGGAATACCACGAGGTATACGCGGACCAGGGATTGGTCACTCGATGTTGGACCATATCAGGTCCGAGGATTAGCTTCATGATCGCGTCCGGTGTCCTGCCTGTCGCCTTCGCCATCTCGGCAACGAAAAGATCCATCTCCTCGATGAAGTCATCTATCTCGTCTAGATAACGTTGGGGGATAGAGCCGGTCCTCGAGCGAGTGTTGCCAGTGCGGTTGCCATCATCGGGTGTCTCGGATTCTTCATCACTAACGCCTGCTTTACCCTTGCCTTTCCTCTTTGATCTGCCGTTCCTTCCATCCGCCTGACCATCATCCGCGCTCGTCTTTCGTGTCTTGGTGCGGGCGCTGTCGACGGTGTCAACCTCATCTTCGGTCTCTCCAACATCGGATCCGTTGCCACTGGCGTCGTGCTCGCGGGGTCTTGCGCTGGTGTGCTTGCGGCTGTTGGCGGTGGCGCGCTCTTCTTTTGTTTTCTGCGGCGCCATAGAAGTTCCCTTCTTCGCCAGGCGGTCAGCATCCGGGCGCCGCCCAATGGGCCGCGCGTCGACGAACGGACGATCTTCAACTTCACTACCCTCGCCCTCCGCACCGTCAGGAATCACGCCGGTCTTGCGACTGTAGGTTACGATATTCTTTGGAGCATTCTCGGAACGCGGAGCGCGGTCGGATATTGAGCGCTTCTTTGATGGAACGCGATTCTTCTTCGTCTTCTTCGTTCCACTGCCTTCGTATTCATCCTCCAGTTCCGCCTCTTCCTCAAGCTCGTCAACTTCGGACGGGCTTTCGTCGTCCGGCTCCTCATATGAGGAGCTGTCGTCACCTGAACTTGAGTGATTCTTCTTCACGCCCTCCGACTCGTCACCGGTGCTCGAGTCGGTGTCCTTGGACTGCCCGCTGACGCTGGGAGTGGCATTTTTCCAGGTGCTTTCTTCCTGGTCAATGACGCCTGGGTTATCGTCCCCATAAGAGCTCATATCGGGGGCATCGGAGTGAGAACAGCTGCTAGGGCTTCCGAGCACATCACCAGGTCCATTCGACGAGTTTCTTCTAGTGCTCCTGGAGCGAGCGTCGAGGGCTGCCAAGTTTATGTGAGGAGTGCGTTTGCGCGTTGTTGGCGAGTGGCCAAGGTAAGCCGATCGAAGCGTTGTCGGTGCGAGATTCCGCCTCTGTATGGCTATTAGGCACGTACTAGCATAGTTTGGATACCCACATACCGGAGTGAGCTCGACACCATCGAATACAACCTTCGGTTGTGGCGAAGCCGTGAAGAGCGGCGACGAAGGCATCTCGTATTCATGCCTATTTACAACAGGATCCATGTGCTCCAGTACCGATTGCGAGTCGGGAGATCGTGAATTTCCCATGAGATCGACAGGCGCAATGTGTGTATACGAGGCGCTCGTGGTGGAAGGTTGCAATGGGGATATTGGTGGTGTTGTCGGCGATGGAGGCACTAATTGGTTGTTGTCGGGAATCCCCTCCGTGGGTAAGGTAGAAGGACTCGCGGGACGTGAAGCCAGCGAATACGGCTCCGAATTTGCTTGAGGAGATGGACGACGATTAGGCGTCTCAGTGGACATCTCGTTAGGAACGGTATTCGTCGTGCCGAGTTGTGATGTGATAGGCACATTTGCACCATTGCCGGACTGGGACCCCGAGGGTCTCCGCCAATTGGCATGCAGCCGAGAAGCGAGCGCTTCTACTTTCATCTTCGCCCACTCAGGAACCGAGGTCGCGGATTTGTGCGCTATTGTCTGATGCGGCGCTGGTGCAGGGTAAAGAGACGAATCGATGAAGCCTATCGCCCTATTCGCCCTTGCCAGCAATGCCGCCGCTCGAGGGTCACCCTCATTCTGATTCAATCGAAGATTAGGAAGGATCACCTCAAGTTACGACTGAGGGCTTACCGCTATCACAGGCTCCGCAACAGCGGCGTCACCAATCGATACAGTCCCAGAAACACCTCCTCGATCCTTCAATACACGAGTGAGCGACAGTATGACGTTGTGAGACTAACACCCGAACTAACCGGAGTTCTGTCATTCGCGCCCGTTATCTGGCCAGTGAGGGCAGTCTGCGAAGCACGAAATATATCCTTCACTTGCAAGGTCAGCGAATCTCCTTGAGAAAGCAAGAGCGCGGACTGACCGTGTCTCCATCAATCGCCCCAGTCGATAGGACACTAGAAGTGCTGTGCGCATTCTTGAATTCACAACTCAACGCATATTCTCAACAAAACTCAACGCAGCAAACTCACCGTTTCTTCAGGAAGCGCCACGGTCGATGCGCTGGTCGAAGGAATGGCAGAGCCACCGTTCACGTCCTTTGTGTCACCAATCAACGGATATCCGTGCGCAAATTGAGAGGGT
>NW_006767534.1:0-2918 GCF_000264995.1 Punctularia strigosozonata HHB-11173 SS5
GACGCTTGATTCTACCAGCTCGTGATGCGTCCACAACCCGCCCGCGATTAAGGCTCCTTTCATCTCAATTCGTGCAGAAGGTTGAAGATCAAGCGAGCCACGGCATATCCAGCAAAAGCTTTTGTGCGTGGCGGTCGGAAGAAAGCCTTTCAAATAGGTGATGAGCGGGGGAATCGAACCTGAGGCACGCGACAACATGACTGATCGCCGGAGAGCTCCTCCGTACCCTTTCGTCAAGACAGTACGTTGGCATTCGGAAAATGAGTCATCATATCACGTATCTCAAGCATAACCCCGCCCGTGTAAAGTCCCGTACAAATACATGCGTATAATCATAATTACATCTACTCATAATGATAATCAACGGCAAGCGAGCTATTGACCAATTATCCGTGCTTTGTGCGCTTGGTGGGAGTCCCGAAAACGTCACTCCTTGAAGGAGGATATACGCCCAGTGATGAGGACGATTCGGTTGCGAATAACCGTCTCCGAACCCCTTCGTCAACCACGTGGGCATGGGGTGACGACGAGGGTGACTGATGAGGGAACAAGACATGTCCGAGACGATTCACCGGTGTTCTCGGAGTCGATGGTCCGGACGATGATTGTACCGACGTTGAACTTTGCCCTGTCCAGCCGTCGCTAAGGTGAGGGGTGGAGGACGTGTCCGACTGCCATGCGCCGTCCGCCATGCCGCCAACATTCACATGCAGCGCCTCCAGCTGCTCATACACGGCGGCAACATCTTGACTCATCCGCGACCTCCCGCACATCCCTATCTTCGTCGTCATCTTCGTCACCCAACATGTAGTCTGCATCGGCGTGGTTCGACAGAGTCTCTTGCATTTCGGCATCGCCCCCAGGGTGTGTCGCCAAAGAGTATGTAGTCACGGGGGCGGAGGTTGCCTTTGGGGAGATGTTGTTGGTCATTCACGCCATTTCTTCCCGCATTTCGCTTTCGCTTGGCCCCCACTTGTCGGGTGGCGTATCTCCGTCGGTGGGAATAGCAGTCACGGTCTTTTTCCAGGTTATGGCTAAGCTCAGTAGCTCCTTGCGATAGAGGAAGATGTGATGATATAAGCCCTCAGACAGGTCTGAGCAAAATGTCAATAGAATACCAGGATGGCAACAACCAATCACTGACCGGCCATATTGACGGCGTGCTCGACTGCCTCCCACTCCTCGCGCAACCAAATCTGCATGTTCTTACGTTCGACCGAAATTCTGTTGAATTCCTCCTAGCATCGATCTGTGCTCAGCATATGACGAATCCCATCTTTCACTTTTCGTCTGTAAGCCAACGGACGGACGGATGGTTGTCAACACCATCTTCATCCAGCAGCCCAACATCTAGCCAGATGTCATCGTCCACGTCAAGACCCCATAGATTTTCCATGTTGATCGGTCTTGGAGGCTCGGTCCGAGGTGGAGCTTCGCGCTTCTTGACCAGATCGGCCATTTCACCGCATAGCAAATTATACCTGCGGGCGAGTGTCTGGATTCCGGGTTCCCGTCGATGGACCGCGTTCGTAGCGTGTGCTGCCAACTTTCGGTCTGACACATTCCCATGATTCAGGCTCGGCACTGAGGATGAGGTCCAGACGGAGAGACGCACCGGAAGACTCCGTGCGGAACCTCCGTTCTATACCCGCAAATTCGAACTTGCGCTGATGCAAGCGATCCCGGATATGGCTCTTCAGGGCCAATGCGTTAAGGCGTGCCGTCAGGTAGCGACTCGCGCGCAGCGCTTGGAGATCCTGCCTCCTGCGAAGGTCTAGGCTGTCCTCCATTCGGCGCTTCTTCATCATGGCACGGCGGCGCTCCTCCAGCAGCTCAGCTATCCGGAACATTGTATCGGTATCACCTTGACCCTTCGTGACTGCCTTTTCGAGTTTCGTGATGTTCATGTCGAGGACCTTCAGCTGATCCTGTAAGACAAGAATCGCGTCGATGGTTCTTGCACCTGCGTCCTTTACCTGTCCTGACAGGAGAAGTCAGTTTACTCCGGCTTCCAGCAGAAGTGATTTACTCCGAAGTGGTTTCGTCTGCGCAGATTTTTTTTGAAGTTCCCATTGGTCACGCAGGAATTCCATGGTCAGGGCACATTTTTGAAGACCGTCCTGAGCTTCGATCCATCGAGAGCGGCACGCCTCGTACTTGCGTACAAGCCATTTAGCGATTCCACGCCGGTGTAGGCCATCCAGATGGTGTATTTGAGAGTTGATCACATACAACCGTTGAAAGTACTTCACAATTCCGTCAGTGATCTCTTCTTTGTTCAGGTGGATAATCACTTACACCGCTAACACGCAGCCCGGCCACGAGGTGGTCCAGTGCGCTCCAGAGGCGCTCGCATCCTTCTCCATCTGAAAGGCCAAAACACGCACACTTTCGCGGGTGGTATATGATTTGACATGGCCATTGGTGGCCAAACGCGTGGAACACCGAGATCGCGAACACTATGCGGTCGCAGTAATCTGGTAGGAGGTCCCACTTATAACAGCTTCGATGCAACTGACAGCCTATGTCGTATAACACACCCGCACGGAATGTTGCCGGCACGTGGCGGAAGAACTTGTCAAGGAGTGCAATGGCATAATGCTGACGTTCGCCTGCGCTGGTCATGTTCGCGAGCCAGAGAACGCGATCATGACGGCATACGAGAGCCGTAAGCGCAGTGTCGTCGAAGAATTGAGTGCTCGCCTTCTCACGCGCTTCGTCCGCGGCCTTGAATGAGGATTCGCAACCGTCGAGGACGGAATTGGGCAGCTTGATTGGACCCTCACATTTTTCCTCGACTTCGTCTTCGACTGCCTCTGCGAGATCCCGTTTCTTGGCTTTGTTTTGGGGACTGGTCGTAACACCTGCTGAGGCGTTATTGGATCCCTTTTGCGTCCGTTTAGGTCGCTTCTTCTCTG
>NW_006767535.1:0-2915 GCF_000264995.1 Punctularia strigosozonata HHB-11173 SS5
ACGTACATGCCGCCTTAAGAAGATATAAGGGTCATCAGCCGAGCTTAAGGCCACGAAGATACCCCCGATACCCTGGCATGCCAACGGCTGGTACTGGGTCTTCGCACTCTTGACTGAATGCGAAAAATCGGAGAACAGGAAGGTTCTCTTTGGTCCGCAGGGTGGCGAGGTAAGTAAATATCAATGAGACCACTTCAGCTGTCTCAACGGCGGTGCAGGACATCCAAGGAGAGACGAAGAATGCGGTCTTTCGTCGAATTGGGCAAACTCTATTTCCGGAGTATTACAAGCAGGATAGCGGGACCCTTACAAACAGGATTCGGGCTCAGATTGAAAGGTAAGAAAGCTGTCACACCTGGCGAGTTGTATCTGAGTTAATTGCGCACAGTTTGACCTCCACGTACCGCGAACACTCAAAACGGCTCAAAGTGACCAGGGGAGGGAAGGGAGGCAACGACGAGTCTCCCATGGAGCAGGATGTCTACCTGGATGGCTGGTACATCCCACCGACTGGTCCTGACCAGTCAAACTGCGAAGATGCGAAGAATCTGTGGGGTAAGCCGTGTGTTTACAATCCGCACCTCTGACTGACGAAATCTCAAGAGCAAATCGAATTGGAATTCCCGCCATTCCCTCGCCTTCATGCCATCCTTGCCACCAAGCCAAATCACAATCCGATTGCGGTCACGACGGGTGTTGGTCCCCATGGGCGGCAGACGGTTCACCTGCAGCCCCCGAGCCCCCGTCTCAATGGTGAACGTGCTGCGCTGGCATCGTTGGATTCCAACATCGACCTATCCACCCTGCAGGATGCTGTCATGACACCAGAGCTGCAGGCCCAGTATACTGACCTGCTCGCAATGTTAGGCTCGACCGATTGTGAGATGCCGGCCGCCCCCTCTTCCGCAAGCACCAAAGCTCGTACGACGTCCACACCATCGTCCACGCCTGCGAGTTCCGCTCGCAAAGAGGACAGGGCACCGTCAAATACGCCTCGGTACGCCAAGCCGTCACTCAACATGTCGAATTCGTTTGCGTCGGGTTCCCGATACGAGCGAAAGGCAAATGACCTTGGTAGCACGATTCGGGATATCATGATGTAAGTGATGATAATGTTTGCCTTAGACATCATGACGCTCACCCATTTGCTAGGCAAAATTTACAAGTTCGTGAGATGCATGACCACCGTCGGCATGCCCTCGAGTCACGTCGAGTCCTCCTGGAGGAATTTCGAGAGGGAATCTGGACACGCGAAGAATATGCGCAGAAGCTCCGTGAGCTTGAGCGCATGCCTTCTGGGTCAGTTTCTCACCGAAGCCGTTCGGCCTCACCTCCTCGGTGTCCTAGGTCTCCGGAGTGGGGATCTATCAAGGAACCAGAAGAAGAGCTTTGATGCTGCACGCAATAATCATACTCTTTCTTTCACCTTTAATCAACCCTAACCCCTCCATTTATTACAGTAATATGAATGTATCTATTTTATGATCGCCGTGATGCAAGCAACTCATCAATGAGCTGCCTACACTTGGTTTTGCCTTGCCTATCCCCATTGATCTGAGGTTCAGCAGCCTGTGCATCTTGATCCGGCTCGGGTGGAAGCCCTTCTGCAATGAACATATCATGATAGCGTGTCCCTTCGGCTTCGATAAGAAAGTTGTGGAGAATGATTGCTATAGTGATCCATTTGCAGGCCTTGACGTGCACTTCCTTGTTCCGAATGTGTACCCGTAGTCCACGGAGGCACTGCCAGCGGCCTTTGAGAAGCCCCATGCAATGCTCGCTCCGAACCCGGATATTGGAGACAGCCTTGTCAAACATGGCTGCATCCCGTCGCAGTGATGCAGGTTTCTTGTGTACCGGGATTGTATGCTTGGTGCAGCTGTATGCAGAGTCCACCCAGGCAAACTCATTGCCTTTAAACATGAACTCGGGGTACTTGTAGGCAGCAGTGTGCTCAAATGCGGACTGATCATGTGCTGAGCCAGTGAGACCATGGGAGTAATCGACGATGCGTAGGTTAGATGGTACATTTCCAACCTATTTTGTATATGAGCATGATGTATAAAGATAAGATGATCCACTGACCTGTAAGTTCAGACCGTAATTACCTTTTCGGGTGTAGTATGCTTCGCCATCCAATCCAGGCTTCTCAAATAAGACGATGATTGTGCCATCGTACATAACCCAACCTTCTCTCCATAGACCACCAAGCCCGACATGCTGTTCCACCCAAATCTTCTCAACCTCAGTCTCCTCTGGTGACAACGGGCGGACAAATCTGTCATGGAGGGACTCAATGGCTGTAAACACCCGCTCTGTGTACCGTTCAACGGTCCCTTCAGAGCAGCCAGCCTGGCGGGCAATGTCCATGACAGAAGCACCATTTCCATAATGCCCAAGTCGGTAGAGCGTGATCAGGAGCTGCCATTCAACAGGTGCTTGTGGACGACGTCCATTGCTTTGGAAGATGGTGTGATTTTGGATGAGTTGAACGAGCATAGCAAAGGACTGTGGCTCCATTCGGATCATGTTCACAAAGCGTGGATGATGAGCAGGTTCCTGAGCATATGCAAAGGCGATATTCAAATGAGTGGATTTGGGAACATGGATGCGGGGATGCATGTAGCGAGTCTCGAGAATTGCCAAGATGATGTTGAGGTCCTGTTGTGTCCGCTGAAAGGCAGCCTCTAAATCTTCATGGTCTTCGGTAAAGATCTCTTCAATCAGCATGGCTGTGAGGTAAGCCTGTAGGAGGTTGTTCCGTTCAGATTCTACGGGCATGGTGGCGAGAGTTGCAAAGAGAGCAGATCTCAAGGAGATAAGGTGTGCAAGCGGCAGACACTGGATTGCCCAGACAATTGCCGGGCTGGTCATTTTGCAGTCAAAGTCTTAGTTCACAAGAAATGTACTACATG
>NW_006767536.1:0-2883 GCF_000264995.1 Punctularia strigosozonata HHB-11173 SS5
CCCCCCCCCCCCCCCCCCCCCCCCCCCCCCCCTTCAAGTTCCCGTTCACTCTCCGGCCGTCCTCACCGAACGACACGACCAGGATCGTCCCGGACCTGCTCTCAGACCTACCCCACGGGATCAGCCCCGCGGGCCGTAGCCCGGTCGCGATCCCGCTCCCGCCTGCCCCGCGCGCCACGCCGGCGCCGGCGGTGCATCCGGCTTAGCTCGCGATGAGGCAGGGCGCTGTCGTTCCGGCGACGCGGATGGGTCCGGCTGCCGCGACGTTGGCGCTGAGTACGACGAGGCCCGCGTTTGCGTCGGTACCGACCCCGGTCGTACCCGGAGGCTCGGCGGCACAGATGCGGGCGGCGTCTGCGTCTGCGTCTGCGTCCGTATCGAGCGCGGCGGTTCGGGCTCGTTTGGCGGTGGCGTCGTCGCCGAGTGCGGTCACGCCCGCGTCTGCACCGGGCGTGGCGGTCAAGCCGGCGTCGACGCCGGGCGCGGGGACGAAGAACACCGCCGCTTCGATCGCGGCGTCCCCATCGAAGGCTGCTACCACCGCGTCGGCCGGGTCGGCGGCGGCGCAGACCGGCTCGGATCCGGATTCGAAGGCCGCGACGTCGACGAATGCACGGGCCGCACCGGTAGCGGCGGGGCAGAGGACCGCGACGGCCGCGAGGTCCGTTCCGACACCGCCTGCGGCGGCGACAGCTGGAGTCCCTCCGACGCCGAAGCCGTCGCTGGCAGCCCCGCCGCCATCGCCGTCCAAGCCCACGACGATCGTCGTCGCGCCAGCTTCGAATAAAGTAGGGACGAAGGCCGCCGCGTCGTCCAGCGCACCTCTGTCTCCTCCCCCGACACCCGTCATCTCCGAGGCGTCCGGGCCGAATGTGACAGGCCGTTCCCTGACGCGGACGGTCGCGTGTCAAGATCGATCGACTTCGTCCGCACCTGCCGCCACGCCCGCGCACGCTCGTCCTCCTGACGATCTCGATTCATCTCAGCCGCCCCCGAAACGCAGGAAAGTGTCGGATGACGAACCTATACAGAATGGCGTTGCCGAGCGCGGGAAGGAGGTCGAGGAGCAGCGGGCGCCCGCGGACGGCTTGCGACGAGAACTGGAGCGCGAACGCGCGGCGCACGCGCGGACGAGCGAGCGCACGGCCGCGCTCCGGGGCAGCGTCGATCGGTATCGCGCCGTCGTCGTTGCGATCGTCAGCGAGATCGGGCGCGTGCGAAGAATGTTGCCGGATCCCGAGGAGGAGGAGGAGGAGGAGGAGGAGGAGGAGGAGGCGGATTCTGGGGCGCGAGTGGATGAGCGGGCGCAGCCGTCGCCGTCGCCGCCGCCGGCCGACGCGGGAGAGGACCCGAACGCGAACGCGGCGGGAGTGGGTCCCTTGCTGAAGCTGTTTGCACGGATGGAGAAGCAGGTGGGTGCCGTCGTGCGCGCGGAGGCGCGGCACCGGGAGATGATTGCCGAGCTGCGGCGCGCGAAGGATGAGGCGGTGGAGGAGCGGCGCGCGAAGGAGGCCGAGATGTTAGAGGAGCGCGCGCGCCGGGTCGAAGTGGAAGATGCGTTGAGGGTTGAGCGCGAGAAGCGGGCTGTGGTGGAGGCTCGGCTCGGCGATGCTGTGGATGAATGTAAGGCGCCGTTCCTGGTGCCGGCGATGTTGGAGGCTTTCTTTCAGCTGTCAAAGATGACGTCGGAGGCGATGGATGTTGATGAAGTTGGCACTGGTGCTCTTAAGTAGGTTGAGCGATCGATGAATGCGCGCGTGGAGGGGGATGCTTGCACATGTGTCGCTTGCACGGCGGTCGACAATATACCATCACCTGCTTATACGGCGCGATCCCAATACCGGAACAGCTGGGCCCGATGCCTCGCACTAATTGCGAGTTGGGATACCCTGGTCTCCGCGAGAAGGACGCGCGACTCGGCTCCTGACGAGTTGTTTTCGCATCTATGGATCTGAATTATGAGTCCGTTGACCGGGATGACTTGGATAGCATCGCATATGCACTTGAGAGCGGTGCAAGAGCCGCGAAAGATGCATCTGTAAGTATCTGAGCCGATGGGCTGCTTACATTCATATCGGCATATGAAGCCTCCTGTTGGCCCTTCCAACTTATGGCCGTTGTGCAGATACGTTGATGATCAAGCTAGAGGTGACTGTAAAGGCATGATTATCTTGGCTTGCAGGTCGAGAGCCGATTTCCATGAGTCGGTATCGTACGTATCACACTTGGTTCGTTTCGAGAAAGCGAGGGCTTTGAGCACCGGCTCGCAGGAGAGCGCTGCAGCCGTATGAATTAAAGCAAGCAGAGACAAGTGCTTGGTAGGTAGGTAGGTAGATTGCCGACGAGGTCCCGGTAGCGGAACAGCCGGTTGCTGCGCTGCACGTACGCCACTCGTGCAGTCGACAGCGTGCCAAGCAGCTCGACGGTTTTCATGAGCTGATGAAGCTTGGGAGCCTAACCCTAAATGCGGTGGCCTTGCCACCTCAGTCACCCACTTGGAGTGACTATATTGGGTGGAATTTGCCTGTCACTAATTCCATCTAACATGGTACTGAAACCATGGTCCTGATCATTTTGGCCATCCATAATGGAAACTCCAGTCTATATGCCATATGGTTCTTCCATCACCTGTCCTGGTATCCACCATTTGCATGCTGTAAATGCTCATAATGGTGTGATGTGTATCCTGGGCATGTTGCAATGTACATGGCTGTTCATCAAGGCCAGCAGGCCCATTTTCCAGGCCCATTTGCACCCTCCCTGCTGCATTGGCCAAAAACTGCTGGTAGGAATGTGCAATAGTATGTATCCCTTGTTAGGAAATTGAGATAAGCTATCTACCTACCTGTAAGCCATATAGGCGGAAAATCAGTACTGACAAAT
>NW_006767537.1:0-2859 GCF_000264995.1 Punctularia strigosozonata HHB-11173 SS5
TACTTGCGTACAAGCCATTTAGCGATTCCACGCCGGTGTAGGCCATCCAGATGGTGTATTTGAGAGTTGATCACATACAACCGTTGAAAGTACTTCACAATTCCGTCAGTGATCTCTTCTTTGTTCAGGTGGATAATCACTTACACCGCTAACACGCAGCCCGGCCACGAGGTGGTCCAGTGCGCTCCAGAGGCGCTCGCATCCTTCTCCATCTGAAAGGCCAAAACACGCACACTTTCGCGGGTGGTATATGATTTGACATGGCCATTGGTGGCCAAACGCGTGGAACACCGAGATCACGAACACTATGCGGTCGCAGTAATCTGGTAGGAGGTCCCACTTATAACAGCTTCGATGCAACTGACAGCCTATGTCGTATAACACACCCGCACGGAATGTTGCCGGCACGTGGCGGAAGAACTTGTCAAGGAGTGCAATGGCATAATGCTGACGTTTGCCTGCGCTGGTCAGATCCAGCACTGACTCCAACCTTTCTCTTTGCTTTGAGTTTGATGCGCTTGCGATAGGGCGGCTGGATTCGAGACTACACCAGACGTTCTGCGCGAGACGACCCCAACCATCCCATCTGACGTTGACACAACAAGACGTTACTCTGACACTCGCTTTCGTCATCGCTCGATCTATTCTCGTCCCCGCAGAACGGCTGGTTTCAAGACTACCTGAATGGGTTCTTTCTTCGTCATCCCCTTCACCCCCTGGTCTGTTGCACTGCAACTGAGGTGTGAAGATTAAAGCCTCACTGTCCTCTATGCAGTACAAAGCCTCCCCCAGCGTGAAGATTAGAGCCTCACTGCTAGGGGAGCGTTCGTGACCATATGTTGTGGTGGGATGACGACGTTGCAAGCCCAGACGACCTTAAGTACAGCTGAGATGTTTGCTCATGTTTGATGGGTCATGTGGTAATTACGTCACACGTACTGCCCTGCCGTGAGAAACGTGCCAGCCAACTTCGCACGTTGAGCACGAGGGCATAATTCGCCATTCATACATCGCAAAAACGGCCGCACTCGCGCGAGACCATGCAAGGCCTCGCAATGACTACAAGGTTAGGCGGAGCCAAAAGTCTTGTAGTCTAGATTGCAATGCCATACGAGACCGAGTGGGTCTTCCCGTTCGCTGGCAGTGTTGCCGACTTCGGCATCCTGGTTGCTCCTAACCAAGTTGTCATAGGGATTACATCAGTAGCACAAGACTTGTATATCACGGGAAACGATTACATGACTGCTACCACTACTGAGAGTCGGCCCACCGCTTCAGAAGGAATGCAACAGTTGTGCGTGTGATGCAAGACCTTTATATTACCGGGAGTTATCCAAGACATAGCAATACAGATCTCATCTCGCAATTGAAGGCAGGCATATTTGTAGATCACAAGAGTTGTATTACAGAGGAGAATAGAATACAATGACAATGTGGCAAAAGATTAGATTTCACCGTCGTCGTCTTCACCAACGGCACTTGTCGGGACAGCGGTATTGGTAGCGGCAAGTGCGGCCTTCATACGATGCACCGTGTCATTAGTCGTGCTCTTGCTGTGAAGATTTGCAGTGGCCGGGAAGATCTGACTGCAATAGGGATTGTAGGGATCAGCGACAGACACCAGCAACACCAGGCACACTCACCAATTCCACCACTGAAGGAGATCCTTTGAGAACATCTTGAAATCAGGATGCTCGAACCAATCCAGGAGAGCGTTGAAGAATCGATGGCTATCGCAGGCCTTCTCGTATTTGTTGAAAGTGGGCTCCGAGCTCAGCGCGAATTTTACCTGGTGGAATTGATGAGTCATCATGTCTCGGGCTAAGAGTAGCGAACGTACCTGGGTAGCAATGTATGCGATGGATGCTGGATTGACTTGAGTGACTCCACAAATTGCTGCGATGCCGGAGTGCGTACTTCGAGCCTGATCTCCCTTCTTGCTGTTGGCAGCTGATGGTGAGATGAAAATGCAGTGATACGCCTGGGAAACCATAAGCGATGTGCTCACAAGCAGAGTTGTGCATTTACCTTAACAAGAAGGGAGCCTTGACAGAAGCCAACCCATGGCACATCAGGGTTGTATGATCCCTTCCACAGAAACATGGGGAAGTGCAACCCGTTGATAGGAACAGGCCGTGTGGTGGATGTCCCGTCGTCAGCGATGACTGTCTCCTGGATAGTAGCAGTACCGTTTCGTAGTGCTTGCTTAATACTAGATAGAGTCGGGTTAGTGGAATGACAGATGTGAGATGTGACGTACAATGTGTCGCTCCAGTCTAGCAACGCAGGTCGTATAAGCTTACCAGTGAGCTCGTGGACGTACCCGCAGCCGATCTTGTTATCCCCATCGAGTGGCGGCAAGTTCAGGTTGGATTCGGTGATGGTCTTGTTGAGCCACAGAACAATGCGTGACTTGAGGGTATTAGTGTCCTGATTTCGCGCGTTATTTTGTCCTTTTTGCATCTGCGATGCGTATACAAGTCAGCTATGGATGACAAGATGGCCGTAACATACCGATTTCTCAATCTTTTCGAACTCCTGAAGTTCTGCGGAACCCAGGTTGAGCATCGCATATTGCTTCAAAGAAGGTGTACCACCGGTCCTCCCTGGTGTCACAGTAGTCAGACAGCGGCAGGTTTAACAGATGCAGAATACTGACTCGGCTGTATAGATGGTGTCCTCGTCATAATCGAGGAGTCTCCGCTGAGCATGGCGGAGAACAATGGCTGGCCGCTCAAACATCGTAATGAAACGAGCATAGTGCCGGCCGCGGTCGATCCATGGATCCGTGTTCTTCTCTGGCTTCAGGCGACCATTGGCTGTGAGCTGGACTTGAGGGAGAGGATCACGCCTATGGTT
>NW_006767538.1:0-2851 GCF_000264995.1 Punctularia strigosozonata HHB-11173 SS5
AGTACCTATCGACTGCGGAAGAGCAAGAACAATCGCCCAATTATGGGTATCGGATTCTATTGACTTCCCTCTTTTGCTAGGGCGACCTTGGACATCCTCAAATTCAGTCGATATTATCGAACGGGACGGCACCTACCTCATATTCAACTACCCGGAACACAATGTGCAACTCGAACTCAAGGTCAGTACGGACTCGGACGACAACACTAATATTTCACAGACCATGGGCCTTACTACGGACAACGGACTTAGCGAAAATCGCGAACGCGCCGGGCCGGAACGTCACCGGTGGCGTGAGAAGCCGCCGCAAGACGCGCCTCACGTGCTTGCCACGCGACTACCGGTCATGGAGGAATGCGACTCTCGATCTTATCTCTCAGCAACACCGCCACCCCGACGCCCGACGACCGACACCGACACCGACACCGACACCGACAATCTTTTGGACAACATCGCCACTCCTTCAAACTCGCAACTCGCTCGCACCCAGTCAAGAGGCAATTCCCTGGACCTCGATTACGACGAATGCCAACGCGTTCAGGCGTGTATTGACGCGGCCATCCGGCCGGGTCAAGGTACGCCTCATGCTCGTTCGGATTCTCCGGATCTCGCCGCCGTTACTGACCATCAGCAATTCCTTCTCAGTCTAGGAGATCCTTATCACGCCCGCCTCTTCACTCGACCACTGCGCGGTGGGGAATGGACGCCCCTCGAAGACTCGATCGCCCATCTCCCAACGGGGATGCGCAGGCTACTCGGTACGTACGGCACTTTCGAAGTAACACTCACCACCTCAGACAATAGGCGGACGCGTGTCCTCGTCACCTTGGCGCACCCTCGAACGGCTCCCGAACACACGCCCTCGCCGGATTTGGCCCGACTCCATCAAGAACCCACCGATATAGATCACCGGCACGAACTCGACTTACCTCATGAAGCCTCATCCGGCAGGATCGACTCACGCGAACATCTTCAAGCACCCGGCCCATCCGACAACAGCGATCCTCTCCATCTTTCGTCTTCCCCTCTCGACCTCCCCCATGCTCACCGCGGCAGAATCGTCGAACTCGACGATGCCGGTGAGTACATCGGCAGCACGCAAACGTTATCCGACTCAAACATCTCTAGGCACCCGGCGCGTCCATTGCTCCATAGGACAATAGCTGGCAGATCGCCGCCAGCGGGCGCCTCGATTCTCGAACCAACGATCTCTACCACCACCAGCGACACCAGCGAGCCCCCACCAGTCGAAGCCTACCATGAACGCCACCCCGACTCGCGAACCGAAGAGATGCCCGCTACGCCTAGGTCTCGGCTTTGCGAGCGCGGACGATCGTCGCCGGTACGTACCGTTGCAGAATCTTCGAGGACATCGGTGATTTACGATGTTTCCTTGAAGATTCAGTCGTTAGGTATGTGCCGGGCGAAGATACGGAGCCGCTCGCAGCGAGACCGATGGGTAGAAACCCCGAACCTCGTACGCTCGACTCAAGACCCCGGACGACTTGCCGAGCACCTCAACGCGGCCGCCCTGTTTCTAGAAGAAGTACACCCGCCTGACGGATCGGACGCGGTACTGTACATCATCGTTGCACCCTCTCCCTACGCTAACGAACCAGACGACTCTCCAGCCGACGGTAGCGGAACAAATACACCGGATCGACTACAGGACGTACCTCCCGAAGATCCCCGCAGATGGCCGCCGTCCTTTCGACGCTCCGACCAGATGCCGCACTCCCCTTGCGAGCGGGACACGGGGTTACCACCAGACGGACCTAGCGAGGATATTAGAAGCACGGAGGACGCGATAACGAGGTATACCCGGTACCTCATATCACGTACTCCGCAGGCTAATCCGAGCGATGTTCCTTTCCTGCAGCACGTTCGGTACCGCTCTGCCGAGATTGGAAGCCGTCCGTTCGCGACACGACCAAACGGAGACGAGGCGTCGACATCGCGAAACCTCACGCACCACCCAGACAATACCGCGGACGACTCCCGAAGGCAAGATACCCACTTCGACTCCCGAACCAGGGCGCTGCGCAGGACGATCGGTGAGTTCGCTCCATACCATCTGAACCAGTCGGCGCGAGGCAAGGCTTACCCAGACGCAATCCAGGCATACTCCGACTCTCGACGAGAAAGGACGGCCCCACTCGAAGGCAAGACTGTGGAATCGCCGCTTGTCAAGCTCGCTATGCTATCCTACGGCCTTCCTCGGCAACCCATACGACTCACTCACGGAACCAGCGGTCCAGGCTCTCACGACGAGCATAAAAGCTCAGGTGAGTGCCTGCACACCCAAGTTACAAGAAACACTCGCTTACCCTTCGCTAGTCTATCAAACTGCACGCCTCACTCGAATCCGCCCCCTATGTCTCATGCGCAACCCAAGATTCCGACGACGAACCTCACGCTCGATGCGTACCCGTCTCCGCCTCAAGAAACGACTTCTCAACTGGATTCTTCGCCCTCGACGACTCTCTCGCAACGGCCCACACCCGGCTCCAACGCGACAGTCAACGGACCGCTCGATATAGGACTCAAGGACAATATGATGTACGCTACTCGTACCCCCCTCTCTGACGCTGAACTTACAGAAATTCTTCGGTTCGGCAGAGAGGAGGGCGGCTGGACTCGCCTTCCGGACCCGACTTCCCCTTCGCCGGCGACGATCTATGCTCCGCAGCCCCGCCCTGCTACGAACCCCGACACCTCGTCGAACACGCTACACGCCAACTCTATACAATTCCCGAGCACACCGCACCCACTCACCGGACGCGTCCTCGACGACGAAGACTATCGGCCCATCCGTCGCGGAGGCCGAAGGAACAAGCGAAGATGTCGACTT
>NW_006767539.1:0-2847 GCF_000264995.1 Punctularia strigosozonata HHB-11173 SS5
AGACGTCGAGGGGTCAGGGACCTTCAAGCTGTGGTGCAAGCACAAAGGGGTAACGTACAGGAAGGGCGTGAGACTGATGAAGTACTAGGGACACCTGAGGGTGCAGATGCTGGTAATACAGCTCCAGTTAGTAGGAGGACACGTCGTAAAGCAGCAAGAAAATCTAATGGAAAAGCGACAAATGGTATGTTGCGTAAAATAACAGGGTTAGGTACAAATAAATGGATATTTATGACAGGCACTATTACATCGCCTACGACAGAGGAGTCTGTAGCATTGCCTGCAGTTCCTGAGGACAATGCGGATATCGGCATGGTAGCAGGTACTATTCCGCATACAAAGAAGGCTAGGAGGACGAAGAGCAAAGGTGCGGATAAGGTGGACATCAATGTGAACGCAGGGGTGGGGAGGTGGTTGACCAACGCACCCATCATGAAGAACGAGGCGGACGTCTACGATTTCCTTGTGCGCCTGATGTACTTCACCGATAACAAGTACCTCCAGACTCTTCCCACTTTCCTCAGGAGTCTAGCAGATTCTGAAAGCCTTCGTACTCTTCATGGGGCATACTCAGATGGCACAGCCTCAATCGAGGAGCTCTGGGAGCGTTGTCAAGAACTGGATCAGGGACTTCAACTTGTCAGAATCTTTAGTATGATATCTAATATGCAGCTCTTTCTACGTACTCATCGGTAAATCAAAGCTGCATGTCCAAATATATCATTTCTGACTGCTTTGTGATGTAGTCTGCAAAAGAGAGACTCCCTTAGCTATAAGCAGCTCTGGGATCGTCTCTTCCATAGGGGATATCAAGCGTCGTTCAAAAAAGCAATACGAGAGGGTAGTGTTTTGGTGGAGTTCGTGAAAGCTTGTGAGTATGCACAGTGATCAACCCATACTTTAATAATATTTGCCTTAGGTGGCCTGAACATTCTCATCATGTTCGCACATGCCGAGATGCACAGTAAAATCTACCACACCAACAATACGGTCATTAATGCTGTGACCGCTTGTATCATGAATCCTCAGGGTATGAATCACCTTAAATCTGAATTCTTCATTGACTGATGAGATATTAGATGACAAATGTGGCATGCTGGTGAAGGATCGTCTTATTCCTTGCCTTCGCGCTCTCTCTACAAGCGTCTGCTTTCATGTGGATGGGCGCATGGATGTAGATGTACCACACCCTCTCTGCTCAAAGAATCTCTATGGAGTTTGTGAATACCTGTCCCAGGTGGAACAGAAGTGAGTTATTCTATTCATAAGCAATCACATTCAATTAACAAGAGTAAAGTAATTTTTCTCTGCCTCCCCGCAGTGATGTATGGGGAATGTGGTCAAACTCATGCAGCCTTGACACTGGGGACCTTGGATTTTGGGCACATGTGCCTGAAAACCTGGTTGATCTCCTGTCGAATCTCCTGCCAGTCAAGCGTCTACCTCTCCCCAACAAAGTCTTGACAGTTACTATGCCCTACACCAGCTTGGGTAAGAAGCATCCCTTGAAAAGCTGTAAAGCAGATAAGGTCAGAGAATGGACAGAAGCAGAGAGGGAAAAAGCAGAGGATCGCAGGAGATTTGATACCTTTGAAGAATTCAAAACATATGTATGTAAATTTGGCTAATAGGTATCCACATTCACTGACTAATTTATATAGTTACATACATTGACAGAGCGCCCAGAGAACTATCTACAGATGCCAGATGTAGAAGAGAAGCTGTGAGCATCGTCTGAGATTTAGGTATCAGGACAGTGCAATGATAGATTTTTAGGACGGTCCGCATACACGATCCCGATGGTACCCTCTGTGTTTTGTACTCTGGTCACCTACGTCAAGATCCTGATTTACTGGAGAAGATCACAGAAAGAATGAAGGCTCGCTATCCGCAGCTCACAGATGCAGATTCCACCGTTCCTGGATATGTCTTCTACTGCCGACATTACACATGGTATAACCGTTACAACCAGAGCGTGCGTAGCACCTTGAAAGAATGAACAGAGTTGATTCTAATTAGAATGACAGGGTGATGGTGCACCAAAGGATGTACATCCATCACAACTCACCACTAGTACATGTCCTAGAATATCCCAACGCCTTCCTGAGTTGTCAAAGGAAGCCAGAGAGAAAATAGAAGAATACCAGAATATTATACAGGACCTTGAACCTCTCATTGAGGAGGTTGTGCGACTGGTAAGACCTGATAGGACCTCTAGTCTCTAGTTTTGTATTCTGACCACCTACTATATTAGTTGAAGCAACAACTTCCCACAGAATACGAGATACAGGCTGCATACGGCAAAGTTTTACCCCTCCATGGTCTCCCTCCTGGGATGGTGTTCACCAGCCTTGTGGTGAATGTAGCTGTTGCCACTGACGGCCACAGAGACTCAATGGATATGGACATATGTGTCCTCGCTGCTATTGGTGATTGGGAAGGAGGAGAAATCGTCTTCTACGAGCTTGGAGTGGTCATTGATCTGAAACCAGGAGATATCTGCTGGTTCCGCAGCACAGACATCACTCATTTCAACCTACACTTCAAAGGCCTCAGAGCATCATTTGTTCTGACTAATGATGGTGCTGGTAGACGCTGGGTGGAGAACAAGAATGGATGGCAGCCAACCGGCCATGTTCATTGATATGGCTGCTACACAACAATATTCTGATATAGCATAACTTCAGAAGCAACTGCATTGTCATTGATTCTTTACATTACTCGTGCCAATATAACTATATCAGTCTGTTGGCACCAGGTGCAGAGTGTAGGTATGCGGTGATCAGGAGCAAGGTTGGTAGGTGCCACAAGCCTAGGCGGCTGAAGCGCGACTCGCGGATTTCAACC
>NW_006767540.1:0-2844 GCF_000264995.1 Punctularia strigosozonata HHB-11173 SS5
CTTCTTCTTGCAGAACTTCCCTGAGGTCCCGGGCTATCTAAGTCGGGGATTGCTCAGTTGGCCGTCGGTTATTGAACCTGACTTGAATTTGATGGGACAAGCTTTGTGAGCTTGTCGGCGATACCTAAAGAGGTAATAAGACGGTTAGCCTGTATGGGAGGCTTGAGGGGTCTTGTGTTGATGTGTTGTATGACGCGCCGTGCGTCGAAGTTCCTAGAAAAATTAAGGGAGGGATCAGTTGTTCCTTTGGTGGCGGAGGCGATAGAGCGTGGGAAACGGTTTCGAACAGCCTACGGTGGCTGTGTAGAGTCGATAGGGTCGATAGAGAGTCGATAGGGAAGCTGTCCAGGCACTCGAGTCCTGACAGAGAGAGAGTTTAGCAGACGACTGCTGAGTACTTTCGGGGGGAACTGATTGATTTCTCATTCATGCCGATTCGGCTACATTTTATACTCCTTAGCTAGGCCAGCTGAGTCATATTAGTAATCCTAGCAGTGCTGAGTCAGCTTCTGACTCAGCCGAGTCATGATTTGTCATGTGCTGACTAAGATTGGGCACCGCTTAGTAATCCCTTTCCTAATATGGTCAAACTTTCCTGGGCCCATTTAAGGTACATGCTTGGTCTATTCTACTTAGATTCTATACTACTACATAACAGAGAGGCTGCAGAATGAATAAAAAATGGAGGTTTTCGAGCAGTTCCGCACCTATTCACTTTAGGGGCAGGACACCGCGTGTCAGGCTATAGGTAGCAGTATATCAATACAAGTTCGTCGCGTAGATAGAACGGATCTCACCTCCACCGTACATGCAGGATGTAGTGAACGATGGAGAGAGTCGTTCGCGCACGGCGGGCGTATCAACACACCGCACGTGCATGTCATTTCCTGGCGTCACATTGTCAACTCCTCACATAGTCGACCATCAACAATTGTCTCTAGTCCGGCCGCTTTGCATGTTAAGGCACTAGCACCCACAGGACAATCATAAGCACCATCATCGAGACAAGCCTGGACCACGATAAGACAGCTTGATCAAGCACAAGCATCGGACACAGTGTTGATAAAGCTCACACAGGCTGAAGTGTCTTAATTCCCACCTTTTGCGCTATGGCTCCGGTGATGAACGGAAGAATTGCTGAACTGGCTTGACCTAGCGAAGCGAAAGCGCAATTGAGCTGACGAAACTGTTCTGTGAATAGATATGATGCAACCGGAACCGGCAATCCAACCAATGCATCCTGTCAGCAGCCAGCGCGGAAGTATGCGCCCAGCGTGGTTCATCACTATCGGGTAGAAGGGCCCCAGGAGGACGCCCACTAGCGACACGGACACTGCACTGCCCACCAGAGACGGTACAAACCATACCACCATTTCCAGACTGTCAACGAAGTGTCCATCAGCATGCTTTGAATTGGGTTTCAAAAACACTTACGCTATGGCCAGTATGGAACAGATGAAGAGCACGCGCCTCTCACCAACCTGCGAACATGATGAATCAATCACACGACATGAGAGACGAGCAACATACCAGCTTGTTGACCTTCAAGAGAGCAACCCGGCCTACGGTGAAACCTCAGACTGCCCAATCAAAGCTATTGTAAGTTGAAGATCTCTTGTTTGATGCAGCATGGATGGCATGGAAGGGGCCTCAACGGTCGTCGATGTTGTCATGGGTCAATCATCGCCGACCATTGCCTACTATCCCCGACTGTCCTCCAACATCTCCTCCGCTCTTCGCCGCTCATTTTCCTGCGGTCCTCCGACGGATCTCTGGCGGACTTTTCGTATCTTTGACTCCCATATGTTCCCTTTGTTCGTCCTTGCTTATTCTCACACTGTATTCTTCTTCCTTGTGCTCGGTTTCCTTGGCACTGATTCCCTTTGTGTTCCACATGTACTTTAGATCTTCTTCCCTGTTCCCTTTGTGTTACTTGTCATGAAGGCTTAGTAATGACACACAGAATAGAGTAGAACCTTGTAGAAGGCGCTGGAACGCTGTCGTGCTATAAATGTGTAAAGACACACAATAGACTCAGGTTTCCGAGGTCTGTGGGAGACTCGGGAGATCGCCTGATTTGTTCGGGTGAGGGATGTGTTGTGTAGAATGGCTGTGCACCAGAGGCGAAGAGGATGTGGAGAAGATGACCTAAATAGGAAGGTCAAAGACTAAATTAGGATGGGCTCCACTAGTGAGCTCCAGAGAATGTAAGGGAAGATAAAGCAGACGACGATACTGCAACTATTGCAGTGGATAGACGAATATAGTGCAACTTTAGCACTATAGGGGAGGGCAGATTCGAGGGGAAAAGAGTACTTGCTCATTACTACTACAAAGACAGTACTTATACCTACTGGGTCGCGGCTATGTTACTTCTGAAACGAACTATATACGACAGTTCATATACAACTCTTTAGTTCTAACGAACGATCTACTTGATAAACGAGGTGGCGATAGGCGATATACGAGAGGTTGAAACGAGGTACTTGCGATCTATCTATTTTGAGTACTAGTACAAAACACAAACATGAAACAGCCTAAGACGGTATACGAGCACGATGACGATGACGATATACGAGGGACTAACGATCTACTAGACGATGGCGATATACGAGTTTCTTGACGACATACGAGGGTCCTGACGATATACGAAGTTCCTGGCGATATACGAAGTGTGGAGTGAGCAATATACAAATGGGCAACAATATACACGAATCTGAAACGACACTAGTCCAAGATCAGAAATATACTTATACAAAGGGAAATCTTATCATGCGGTATCGTACTGTAAATATTCTTGCAAGAAAGCATGTCCAGTATTCTGGATGCTTAGGTTCAAAGGGC
>NW_006767541.1:0-2773 GCF_000264995.1 Punctularia strigosozonata HHB-11173 SS5
ATCATCGGGGTCGATGTGATTCAATTTGCTGCTAAATATCTTCTGGTATACAGATCGAGCTATCTCTGGCCCGTCCGCGTCCGCCATGGACCTTTGCAGTCGGTTGTAAGTCGATACCATAGAAGTGCGAAGCTGCAAACCGGGACTGACCAGAGCGTAGCGATGACGCTTTTGAATCCCGCGAAGAACATGGCGGCGGCGAGATGGACCACCTGATCAGGCTGATTCTGCATGGGCACGTTGTTCAGTGGCACCATGATCTCGACTGGTATTGGTACTCACGAAGTCACCTTTGGCTGTTTCGCAAGCACTCAAGAATGCCATGGACGCGCGAGGGAGGGGTACAGGCATCAGTCGTTCGATCGTGAGTTTCTCGTCACGCAGAATGAATCCGCTCTGCAACGGATTCTCCAGATCTTGATGGCCATGGCACGCGAGGTGCAGGATATTCGTCTGTGGAAGCAGCTTTAGCAGCGTCTCCGCCGTGATCCCGTTTCCGCCCTCAATACAAGCGTCGTCTGCGGGAGGCAGCTCTATTATGGCTCCTCTTGGTAAGACCGCACGGATCGCTCTCGCTTCTTCGCGAGTGTTGATGAGGTCGCTCCACTGCGATATGCTAGACCGAGGCGTTGCGGCGACGAGCGCGTGAACGTCATCCTTGAGGATGGGCGAATACGCGTTTCTGGCAGCAAGAAGGGACCCGATGGTCGGTATGTAGGAGGAGACGACGTAATCTGAGCACCACTCTCCTTCGGCACCGGCGGCATGGATTGGTAGGTGAGCAAAGTTTCCAGTAGGGCACCACCATATGCGAGGACGGTTTCGACCTTCGGCGGGCTAGAAGCAAACTGGTGAGCCTTAAACAAGATCATGTAAAGGGTGATCTCATACTTCGAGCCCTAGAACATTCATGACCGGTCTCACTACCTCAATCCATAACTGGCGCAAGATCTCCTCGGCACCTGCTCTTTGAGCCTTCGTGATTTTCGATTTTTTCATCTTTCTGCAGTCGCGCATCTCTGCCCTCGCCTCTACGATGATTGACCGCCACTCCGTGCCGGAATGTGTGAGCCAGGTATCAGGGAGATGCTCGATAGGAATGCTGACACAGTCGCCCCCCTGCTTGAGAAGGACAGCGTGACACCCCAGCGCACTGGATACCAGCACTACGACCGGACCTCTCTGGGAGGCCTTTCTCAACGTCGTAAACTCGTCGGGGAGCAGAAATCTGTTCAGTCCAGGTAGTTTGCGAACTTGGTTGAGCAGGGTGTTGAATTCTTCTATCTGACCTCTTCTGTGAGCAATCTCCGCTTCGACAACGCCCAGGTTCTCTCCCGTAGACGATTTATCGTGTACTTTATCCAGCTGTCGGGCAAGGATCGACAACCTATCTCCGATCTCCTTGGGCGCCACGTCGAACGGAGAGCGCAAGCGTAGTGCATGAGTCCAGAAGACCGCACGGCCCTGCTCAAGGATTTCCAATGCTTTGTCAGGTAAGCCGATGTTGAGCGCGTGAGATGCGCCGGTGAGAGCGATGCTCTGGCCGATAGCCAGCGACTGGAGTCGGGTATGAAGATGAAGACCGAAGAAAGCCACTCGGGGCAGATGCCCCACCACATCAGCAAAGATATCCAGCAATTGGCGATGTGCTGCGACCTCAGAGGAGACGATATCCTGATATTGCGACACAGCGATATCAAGTATGCGTCGTGCTCCTTCAATCCGAGAACGAACGTCCCGGTGTTCGTCGGATAGAGCACTGGCTAAATGCGAGAGGGCGATCCGGATACTCCGGTAAGGTGTTTCTATCTCCATGTGGAGTTCTGCTGTACTCACGAGGTACTGATACCTCTCAGGACGCCCGGGAGGCAGCTTATCCAATAAGCCAGTCATGATCTCCAAGGCATCGTTGGCGTCTTTGTTGCTGCGATTGAAGCGAAATCTGATGATATGGCAGTCGGCGAGGGTGCTCAGAAGCTCAGGACCGTCTGTCCGCTGAAGCATCACTTCCTTGATACCTGCTAGCTCCGAGATGGAGCGGTCGATGTCCGCGACGTTCCCTTGATGTCTCCCGCGGCGTAACAGAGCTTTTGACAGCTCGAGGATAACATTGCTGCGTTCGGCATGATCGGAAACCATCGTATCCAGGACGGTATTGCCGAGGGTAATCGCTTCTTCCAAAGCCTCGAATGAGCCCCGAGCGTCAAATAACATGCAAAGACGGGAGACAGCTAGAGCAGAAATCTCCGGATAGAACACATGTGAGGTCCCACAGCTCGCCAGGGCCCTACGATCCCATTTGATGGCTTCATCGAGATCAGATATCTGCCGTGTCTCGTTGAAGCGGAGCATCAGTGAATGCGCCAGATTACGAGCGGGAATGAATCGCTGATGGTGGGTAGTTGGAATTGAATCGATGGCAGAACGCCCGAGTTGAATAGATTCTTCGAGATGACTTATCTCTCCGGTCCAGTTGTACTGCAAACCCAATCCGCGCGCCAAGTGTTCCAAGTACATCCAATAGTCTGCTCGGTTGGGAGGGCATAGTCGCAAAACTTCCCGGTTCAGAGTGACTGATCTTTCGAGGTCGCGCCCATCGGATGAAGCGAGCTGATGGCGAAGGCCGAGAAGACCTGCTACCACACGGAGGGAATCAACGCGCCCCGGTCCAGCACCGGAGACTTCTTTGAGAGTGTTCAGTCCAAGTTCAATCGCTTTGTTGAGCTCATTGATAGCGCCAGAGCGCGCAGCCTTCGCATATAGCGCCCAGAGC
>NW_006767542.1:0-2773 GCF_000264995.1 Punctularia strigosozonata HHB-11173 SS5
TTCGGCTTGGTCGGCTGGTTCGTTTCGGGAGCGGTTTCGGTGCTGACCGTACGAGTGGACGCGGGGCTGCTGGGAGACCGGCCGTCTAGGATTAGAGGCCGCTGTCGAGTTCTTCCATGTCGTCGGGGTCGTCCATAATGTCTTGGAAGCGTTGGTGAGTCGTCTGGGAGCCTCGTGTTATTGTACTCACCAAGCTTGTCCGCGCCTTGCTCTTCCGGGTGGAGGTGGTGGGTGGTGAGTGGAGAGAGCGCCCGATGAAGGGGCTCCGTGTGGAGGGCTGAGTCGTGGCCTCCACGCCTATCTTTACGTGGGTCGTAGCGTCCGGATTCGGAATCTTGAAGGGTGTCCGGAACGGGCCGGTCTTCGTACATCAAGAGTTCTTGATGTGCCGAGTTCGATTCGAGGGGCGGCGTGCGTTCGGGTGCCGTTCGAGGGTGCGCGAGGGTGAGTAATATCCGAGTTTGCCTATTGTCGAGAGTGGTCAGCGTGACTTCGAAGGCACCGTACGTACCCAGAAGTCGGCGCATTCCCGCCGGGAGATGCGCGAGCGTGTCGGTGAGGGGCGTCCATTGCCCGCCGCGCAAGGGACGGGTGAATAGTCGCGCTTGATAGCGATCATGAAGGTCTAGAAGGAATTCGAAATGGTCAGTAACGGTGGCCACGTTCGGGGAACCCGAACTGGCACGGGGCGTACCTTGACACTGCCGGACGGCAGCGTCAACATGCGCCTGGATTCGTCGGTAGTCGTCGTCGTCGAGGTCCGAAGAGCCGCCTCTTGACTGGGCGCGGGCAAGTTGCGAGTCGGCGGCGGCGGCGATATCGTCGATTAAGTCGTCGGCGTCAAGAGTCGGGCGTCGGGGTGGCGGTGTTGCTGAAAGATAAGATCGCATGTCGCTCTCCTCCATAATGGGCAGTCGCGTGGCGAGCACGTGAGGCGCGTCTTGCCGCGGCTTCTCACGCCACCGGTGACGTTCCGGCCCGGCGCGTTCGCGGATTTCGCTAAGTCCGTGCTCCGTAGTGAGGCCCATTGTCTGTGAAATGTTAGTATTCTCGTCTGAGTCCGTGCCGACCTTGAGTTTGAGTTGCACGTTGTGTTCCGGGTAGTTGAATATGAGGTAGGTGCCGTCCCGTTCGATAATGTCGACAGAATTTGAGGATGTCCAAGGTCGCCCTAGCAAAAGAGGGAAGTCAATAGAATCCGATACCCATAATTGGGCGATCGTTCTTGCTCTTCCGCAGTCGATGGGTACTTCTCCCACTAGGCCAATTAGTCGTCCTGTTCCGCCGTTGACATCCTTTACTGGGAAGGTAACAGATCTGTCGAGAGGTCGTTTGATGTATTGTTCCCAGATGGTCTTGTGCACGATGTTGATCATAGAGCCGGTGTCGATGACCGCAGGTATAGTGTTGCCATTAATTTCAGCATTGATCTTGATGAGACTCTGGCGAACTTCTGTGATGCGCGATGGAAGCTTCGGTGCCGGTGTATTGTCGCCAACGATTCTTGCCACGGTGGGTCCGGTAGGTTCTGGCTCCTTGTTTTCCTTGAGTTGAGACCTGGTGGGCTTGTTATCCATGATGACTCGCCTAGAGATCTCTGGAGAGATGGCGCAGAGTTCCTGTTGAGTGAGCTCGACCTTGGCGTTGAGGAACCGATTGTAGATGGCGTCGTGGTCGACCTGTTCAGAATTTAAAGATGTCAGTTTGCCAGTCTTCTGAGCTTCGCGGTCCTTCTCCTGGGTGGTAGGCGAAGGTCGTTTGAGTATAGTGACAGGCGCAAGTTGAGGATCTTCCATCACAACGTCCGAGTCGTCCGAGTTGAATGCCTTGTCAAAGACGTCGACTGGTGTGTGTTGAGGCTGGGTGTCCGCGGGCTTGGGAGGATTTCGCTGCTTGCCTATCCATCCTTTGGTAGTCATTTTGGGGAAGGAAGCGTCGTGCGCTGGGATCCGATTCGCTTTTGAGGCGTCCTTGGGTCTGGTACCGCTCCGCAATCCATCACGTGCCATATAGACAGTGACTTCATCGTCGCCGTCGTCTTGTTCTTGCTCATCGTTCAGCCAGATCTGGTCGAGTTCTTCTGGAACCACGGTGATATTGGACCTGGGGAACATCCGCTCGATGGTTTTGATCATAGGTTCGCCTGGAGTCCTAGGTATCGGGTCGCCGTTAGCTTGAACAACTCGTCCGTTGACCGTCTTGATGTAGTGCTGATCGTGGTAGGGCTTGAGATCTGGGCAGGCTGCCATCCTGTGTCCTGCCTGTCCGCATCCGTAACACATAAATTGATGCGCTCCAAAGTTATTGGGGAATGTCGAGGTCGATTGCTGTTGATACTGTCGCTGTGGTTGAGGCTGTGGCGGCGGCGGTGGCTGTGGCTGTGCTTGCACTTGCGTCGGCATAGGTGGAATCGGGTTGTAGTTCCTGTTGATAGCTTGTGGCGTCGATTGTGCTGCAGTCGAGGGGGCCATTACGACTCCGACAATGTCGGGGTCGATCTTCTTCGCTCTGTAATATAAAACCGTGTAAGTTGGGTCGTTCAAAGACATACCGTGGAGCTGTGTGATGAGGTGCTCGACTTCTTCCTGCTTCTTGTTGTCCAGTTGCTGTGGATGTGCCGATGCGATGGTGTCCTTGGTCTTGTGCTTCTTCGCCTTGTGGTGAGATCTCCAGCGGTCTTCGTCATCTGATTCTTCTATTAGCGTGTCCGATTCTGAGTCGTCGTCGTCGTCGTTGTATCCTGCAAATGGGCGAGGCTTGCTAGAGCGTGGTC
>NW_006767543.1:0-2732 GCF_000264995.1 Punctularia strigosozonata HHB-11173 SS5
CTCGTATCGCGTTGTAGCTCCTGGGCGTGATGCAAGGCTTAATTCTACTAAGTCCCACTAGTTAGGGGATGATGCCAAATAGAGCAAGGCTTCTTGCTTATGAAAGATTCCCATACCTTCCTTTTTGGTCAGTGAAAGCCAGGAGCACAACATGATAGAGCGGCTGGCCAAACTTGTAATTTGAAATCGCGGCACATCTCGGCGCACTCGCACGGCTTTGTCGGCACGCTCAGAAACCTACCGTAGGGTCTCCTCGACGTGCCAGTCAACACGCAGCCAGGAGCCATGGTCACGAGATGTAGTTACTAAATAACGATGGTAAGACATGCTCGCCGCGGCGCGATAAACTATCCATCATGTCAGCCCTGTCTCCCGAGCAGCTCCAGCAACTGCTGCGCCTCATCGAGCACAACTCAAGCACTGTTACCGAGGCTATCATTCAGCTAATACACAATAATACATGAGGCGTACATTTGAACGGCTGGCAGCATACATGAGAGCAAACCAGACTAACGAATACGTGAAGGGCCGCAATGCGAAGCACACTATCCCAAATGTGATAGCGGAGGGGATGTCTGACCTTATGTCGAAGACCGGTGGTACAGCGACAGATCTTGCAGATACAGAGGAGGTGCCTGATGCACCGGGGATGGAGGATGTTGCTGATATTAACGAGGTCCTGCATCTTGAGATTGAAGACTTAGCTGTGGAATGATTGTATCAGTTAGGTACAAGGACTCGCGAGTCGGCGTTTACAAATGTCATACTTGATAGTCCCGACCACTAATCTGAGATCGTGTTCTACCTCCCAGCGCAAGCGGATCGACAACGGGCATCCCAAGGTGCCCCGCATATGCATACCCGTGCACGCCAAGCTGTGGTGCGGCGTAGATGGGTGCATCTGCATGCGCCGCAGTAGACGCGCCGCAAACACTGCCATCGGCGGCATGAGCCGGGGGAATCACCATGGAACTGGGCGTAACTGCCAACTCCATGACGAACTCTTGTCCAACAAGGCCAGGGTACACGCGAGCCGACCTGAGGGCGGGTACGTTTGCGGCACCGCATTCGTTATTGCACGGGCGGGTGTTCGCGTTGAGCGGCATGTCCTGCGATTCGGCGTGACGTGGCATCTCGCAGATATCGATGTTCGTGATGCACACGTTCACATTGGTGATATCTGCTCGTACTACGTCAGCAGAGCCTTGGAAGGAATAAGATGGACATACCGGTGTCAATCGTGGTTACGGGTGTGCGCGGATCGTTCTCCTTGTCGGTTTGAGGAGCGGTGGGCTGCTGGGCACGGTTACTGTGGTGATTTTGACATTGCTTCGAAGATTTTCCTATGTATATGTGAGTATGTGTGTATGGAAGGGCCAAAATGCTCACTATGACCCTTCTCTTTGCATGATGTACAGGTATCTATGACCCGGGGCTGATGCGCACAACCAGCTGTCGCCGCTTTCTCGTTGTTTGGCGGTACACGCTCGGGCGGTCTTGTGTTGTTTATGATCTTGACGATTTCGTGTCTATACGTGTTGGCGTGATCCGAGCGCCAATGTGTCTCTCTGATGATGTCCTCGACGGTTTTGTGAAAAAAGACAAGGTTTTGCCTTGACCTGTAGCAGCAACAGTGACCACATCTCGGCCCTCTCGCAAGGCCAACCCGACCTGTATCTGCCAACGACAAGCCCGGACTCCAAACTTCTTCTCTACTTCAGCGCGCACTTGTTCTTCGGTCCATTTATGTGATAAGTTTGATGCAGAAGCTGTCGACGATGAAGCTCGAGATGCCATGTACATGTGTCGCGATGATGTCAAAGTACGCTGGCACTTCATGAAAATAAAATGGGTTGTTGAATGGTGTGTCGAGGAGACCGTACGGTAGGTTTCTGAGCGTGCCGACAAAGCCGTGCGAGTGCGCCGAGATGTGCCGCGATTTCAAATTACAAGTTTGGCCAGCCGCTCTATCGTGTTGTGCTCCTGGCTTTCACTGACCAAAAAGGAAGGTATGGGAATCTTTCATAAGCAAGAAGCCTTGCTCTATTTGGCATCATCCCCTAACTAGTGGGACTTAGTAGAATTAAGCCTTGCATCACGCCCAGGAGCTACAACGCGATACGAGCGGTGGTTTAGGAGCCTGGCCTTAATTGCGGGCGGGTTGTGGACGCATCACAAGCTGGTAGAATCAAGCGTCCACGTTTTTATTGGTGCCACCAGGGCGGTAACGTCGCATGGGGTGCCATGGTAAGACCCTCCTGGGTGGCATCGGGTGCTACCAGCTGAAATGTACATCCATCGGTTGCATGGTGTCACCACGTAGGTGGCATCGGGTGCTACCCAGCTGGAATGTAGGACCCATCAGCTGCATGGTGCTACCACCCAGCATGCGGTCCGGACCACGGGGCGTCAGCATGCCAGGTAGCACCACTTGGATCCCTGGTGCGACCAGACAGACACAGACCTCGGGCACTGCGTGAAGGTAGCACCGTCGGGGTGCAACCACGTTGCTGTGGTGCTACCACGGCATGATCAGACTGGCTCCGTGTTCTGGTGCTACCGCGCCGGTTGTCTCTGGCTGGTCCCTCGCGTGGTGCTACCCCAAGCCCACCCGGTGCCACCGCACACAGGATTTGGTCCCACCTCCCGCATCAGTAGGTCACACCGCCGAGCGCCTCTGGCGGTACCGCAACTGGGATTCCAGGGGCGACCAACCTCTCACCTGGTAGCAC
>NW_006767544.1:0-2713 GCF_000264995.1 Punctularia strigosozonata HHB-11173 SS5
CAGCGCAGGCGAACGTCAGCATTATGCCATTGCACTCCTTGACAAGTTCTTCCGCCACGTGCCGGCAACATTCCGTGCGGGTGTGTTATACGACATAGGCTGTCAGTTGCATCGAAGCTGTTATAAGTGGGACCTCCTACCAGATTACCGCGACCGCATAGTGTTCACGATCTCGGTGTTCCACGCGTTTGGCCACCAATGGCTATGTCAAATCATATACCACCCGCGAAAGTGTGCGTGTTTTGGCCTTTCAGATGGAGAAGGATGCGAGTGCCTCTGGAGCGCACTGGACCACCTCGTGGCCGGGCTGCGTGTTAGCGGTGTAAGTGATTATCCGCCTGAACGAAGAAGAGATCACTGACGGAATTGTGAAGTACTTTCAACGGTTGTATGTGATCAACTCTCAAATACACCATCTGGATGGCCTACACCGGCGTGGAATCGCTGAATGGCTTGTACGCAAGTACGAGGCGTGCCGCTCTCGATGGATCGAAGCTCAGGATGGTCTTCAAAAATGTT
Organism: Punctularia strigosozonata HHB-11173 SS5; assembly: GCF_000264995.1. NCBI lineage: Eukaryota > Fungi > Basidiomycota > Agaricomycetes > Corticiales > Punctulariaceae > Punctularia > Punctularia strigosozonata. Next base: position 520 of record NW_006767544.1, read on the forward strand.
CCCTGACCATGGAATTCCTGCGCGACCAATGGGAACTTCAAAAAAAATCCGCGCAGACGAAACCACTTCGGAGTAAATCACTTCTGCTGGAAGCCGGAGTAAACTGACTTCTCCTGTCAGGACAGGTAAAGGACGCAGGTGCAAGAACCATTGATGCGATTCTCGTCTTACAGGATCAGCTGAAGGTCCTCGACATGAACATCACGAAACTCGAAAAGGCAGTCATGAAGGGTCAAGGTGATACCGATACAATGTTCCGGATAGCTGAGCTGCTGGAGGAGCGCCGCCGTGCCATGACAAAGAAGCACCGAATGGAGGACAGCCTAGACCTTCGCAGGAGGCAGGATCTCCAAGCGCTGCGCGCGAGTCGCTACCTGACGGCACGCCTTAACGCATTGGCCCTGAAGAGCCGTATCCGGGATCGCTTGCATCAGCGCAAGTTCAAATTTGCGGGTATAGAACGGAGGTTCCACACGGAGTCTTCCGGTGCGTCTCTCCGTCTGGACCTCATCCTCAGTGCCGAGCCTGAATCATGGGAATGTGTCAGACCGAAAGTTGGCAGCACACGCTACGAACGCGGTCCATCGACGGGAACCCGGAATCCAGACACTCGCCTGCAGGTATAATTTGCTATGCGGTGAAATGGCCGATCTGGTCAAGAAGCGCAAAGCTCCACCTCGGACCGAGCCTCCAAGACCGATCAACATGGAAAATCTATGGGGTCTTGACGTGGACGATGACATCTGGCTAGATGTTGGGCTGCTGGATGAAGATGGTGTTGACAACCATCCGTCCGTCCGTTGGCTTACGGACAAAAAGTGAAAGATGGGATTCATCATATGCTGAGCACGGATCGATGCTAGGAGGAATTCAACAGAATTTCGGTCGAACGTAAGAACATGCAGATTTGGTTGCGCGAGGAGTGGGAGGCGGTCGAGCACGCCGTCAATATGGCCGGTCAGTGATTGGTTGTTGCCATCCTGGTATTCTATTGACATTTCGCTCAGACCTGTCTGAGGGCTTATATCATCACGTCTTCCTCTATCGCAAGGAGCTACTGAGCTTAGCCGTAACCTGGAAAAAGACCGTGACTGCTATTCCCACCGACGGAGATACGCCGCCCAACAAGTGGGGGCCAAGCAAAAGCGAAATGCGGGAAGAAATGGCGCGAATGACCAACAACATCCCCCCAAAGGCAACCTCCGCCCCCGTGACTACATACTCTTTGGCGACACACCCCGGGGGCGATGCCGAAATGCAAGAGACTCTGTCGAACCACGCCGATGCAGACTACATGTTGGGTGACGAAGATGACGACGAAGATAGGGATGTGCGGGAGGTCGCGGATGAGTCAAGATGTTGCCACCGTGTATGAGCAGCTGGAGGCGCTGCATGTGAATGTTGGCGGCATGGCGGACGGCGCATGGCAGTCGGACACGTCCTCCACCCCTCACCTTAGCAACGGCTGGACAGGGCGAAGTTCAACGTCGGTACAATCATCGTCCGGACCATCGACTCCGAGAACGCCGGTGAATTGTCTCGGACATGTCTTGTTCCCTCATCGGTCACCCTCGTTGTCACCCCATGCCCACGCGGTTGACGAAGGGATTCGGAGACGGTTATTCGCAACCGAATCGTCCTCATCACCGGGCGTATATCCTCCTTCAAGGAGTGACGTTTTCGGGACTCCCACCAAGCGCACAAAGCACGGATAATTGGTCAATAGCTCGCTTGCCGTTGATTATCATTATGAGTAGATGTAATTATGATTATACGCATGTATTTGTACGGGACTTTACACGGGCAGGGTTATGCTTGAGATACGTGATATGATGACTCATTTTCCGAATGCCAACGTACCGTCTTGACGAAAGGGTACGGAGGAGCTCTCCGGCGATCAGTCATGTTGTCGCGTGCCTCAGGTTCGATTCCCCCGCTCATCACCTATTTGAAAGGCTTTCTTCCGACCGCCACGCACAAAAGCTTTTGCTGGATATGCCGTGGCTTGCTTGATCTTCAACCTTCTGCACGAATTGAGATGAAAGGAGCCTTAATCGCGGGCAGGTTGTGGACGCATCACAAGCTGGTAGAATCAAGCGTCCACGTTTTTATTGGTGCCACCAGGGTGGTAACGTCGCATGGGGCGCCATGGTAAGACCCTCCTGGGTGGCATCGGGTGCTACCAGCTGAAATG
>NW_006767545.1:0-2711 GCF_000264995.1 Punctularia strigosozonata HHB-11173 SS5
CTATTTGTGAGTCCCGTTTCGACAGCAAGCAAGGTATGGACAGGAAGAAAGGAAGCAATAGGATAGCATTGGTCTCGCCGTAGCGAAAGCAAATGACGGCGAGAAAGCAAGCATGGTTCGTCTGGCAAGAAGGCCAGGAAAGCAAAGAAAGGACGCTGATGGCATGGGACTCAGTAAGGCTCATCGCTCACCTGACGATGCTGGGGGCGGGAGTGGACGTGTTTCCGCCCTGGCCCTAACCGAGCGTTGCGTCCCCCTTTCGCGACCCACCGAGCGTGTCCTACGCCCTCGGAGACTCATGCGCTGGTCGGTCGTGCGCGATTGTGAGCGCGTCGAGACGGAGGGTAGGCGGGGTTCTTGATAGTCCGCTATGCCTTGCCAGTCTGAGCCTTCGTCCCCGGTTCCTTGGGTGCGACCCTGTTGGAATTCGTTCTTCTCTCTCTCCGTGTAAAGGGCGGAATAGGTCGGGTGTTCAATGAGCTCGTCCCTCCGCTCGAACAGGGCTTGCTTCGTCCTTGCCTTGAGCTCGTGTACGTTCCCTCCGGGCTCGACGCCTAATGCTTCTGCGAGCTCTACTAAGGCTGCCCGGTTGAGCCGGTAGTGCGGTTTGTCGAAAGCGTTGTCGCGCAGGGCCCAGGGCGGCATGTTTCCGCTTGCAAGTGTTTAGTGTGCTGATGCTGCCTAGTGGGCCACCTCTACTGACGAGGGAGTCCGGAGGGATGAAGAGCGAGACGCGAGCGGAGTTTCAATTGTCTCCCTCGAGCCCAAGACGGCGCACCGAGCTTCGCTCGGTGCTCGCTTCTGCTGCAGTGCTTTGCGCGTTCATGTTCATCTCATCTCAACACAACAAATCATAAATCGGCCAGCATCCACCGCCTCCGTTGAATCTGTACTCGAGGGCCCGTGCATCAAGGCTCGACGCTCAGCAGTGACATCACCAAAGCGATGCTGAGGTGCCGGCGGACGTCCGACGCCCCCAGTCCTCATCTCCAATGTGTGCCCCTGCGCGCACGATCAGGCGAAGATCACACATCAAGCAAGCAGTAGTCCTATACGGAAACGCTGCATCGCGATCAAGGAGTGTTTGTATTGTGGCACCGCGGTGAACAGCGTCTGGTCGGTTACTCCGGACGCCCGATAGGGTTGAATCACCAGGAAAATCAGATTTGGCTCACCTTGCGGTCTCGCGGGCGAAAACTCTGCGAATGTGTTTGGAAAACCGACAATGTATTAGAGTGTGATGGGTCACCCAACGTAGTCCCATGATCACATTCTCTTGTTGGCCGGCAGCGTGGTGTGGAGGGCGTACGAAATTTCTGTTGAGTTCGACGTTTCAGGTTAGTAATGACTCTGATCTGAAGTTCCGGAGAGTTCTCAGTTCCTTCAAGGCGGACAAGACGCAAGTTTGATTAGTGCGTCGGCTTCATGAAACATGGGACATTGACGCGCCAGTGTCTCTGCAGAGCTACATCACACCTATGATCTGATTATCGAGCTATTTCTACGAGCGCGATTCTGTGATCCCCGCGCCTCGCATCGGCAAAGCATATATAAAGGAACAGTCCAGTCCGTCGACACAGCGAGCAAAGAGACCAACATGCAAGACGAAGTCGAAGCGGATACGACAACCGGTATGTTCAGTCACTTTTCTCTGCCGTGGTGCTCGACTGGCGTTCATAATGACTCATTCCCTTGACCCTTCGCAGAACCTATCACAGTGGGCCCAATCGTTCATGACCAAGATGGTCGCAACATTGACGACGGACAAAAGATCTGCGAATGCGCAAGTAAATCCGATTTGCTCTGCTGCTTTAAATATTATCCAACCACACCTTGCAGCAGATACGTCATCTGAGGCGAACGAACGCTACAACATAGCATTCCAACTCCATCAAAAATTCTGCCAGAACAGCGATCTCGACGCCGCAAAGCAGTGCATCCATCAGGAAATGCCCCCTCTGGCAAATTGTTACATATAGGAATACATAGTTCATAATACGACTATATTCTATTAAAATTTCACAAAAAGGCCAAAAAAACACATAAAACTGTTAAATCATGCCAGATGACTGACCATTTAGAGAGTACTGTCTTGTAGGTACAAGGGTGCTTGAAACCATCAACATAGAAGGTTTTTGCAGTGTCAATCATATTAGCACTGGTCCATGTACAAGGAGCTTAGAGACCATATCTAGGTGTAAGTATTGGAGTTGGGGTTTGGTACTTTACTGCTGACACCTCATCCTTGCATGGCTCCCTCTGTGATATCAGCTCATCCCATTTACCCCTAGCCTATATACACATCCTGCATGTACATGTGAAAAGCCAGATATCTCTGTAGCCAACAACATAGTTATGTACCCTGTAGATCACTGAAGTGATGGCTAGAAAACACTGTTATAATAGTTTAGTCTCAGGTGGTTGATTTCTCTAATGCCCTATTCATTTACCATTGACAGCCTCATGAACTGAAATGTATCTCTATGTACTTTGGGATTGCTATGACATAGAGATACAGTAGCCAACACGGACTTAGGAGATTCAACACGAATGAGCCCGTCACGTGACCTGACCGTGACCATCCTGCCCGGCTTGTCGTCTCAGCCCACCGCGCTGGCAAGTGCGCACGTCGTGCAAGTTCCCGCCGTCGCATCTCGCCCCGACACTTGCAGTGCCCGCTCCGCCGTCCTCAGCTTCCACCCGCTGCCCCT
>NW_006767546.1:0-2708 GCF_000264995.1 Punctularia strigosozonata HHB-11173 SS5
AAGAGTCCGATAAGGGCGCCTGCGAGTCGGCGACAGAAACACGGAGCAATTTGACGGCTCAGACAGGCCCTCCGGTCCTCAGGCGGTCCCGCGGAGACTTCGTCAGGCAAGCTGGCTCTGAGATATGATGGGGGTCGGAGTGAGGAGACATCGATGTCGAGGCTTCGGAAGGCACCGGCGACTTCTCTGGGCTCTCCAGCGAGGGCAGCTCTTCGGTGAAATGCCCGATGGGCGAAGGCATCAGCGTGTCGGGCTGGGCGAGACGAGCCAACGCGGAGGGATATGCAGTATCGCTGGAGAGAGCGTCGAAGGGTGTTGGCTCGGTGACGTTAACGGGAGCATCGTTCACCTCAGAGCAGGAACGTCTTCCGAAGCGGCTTCGTGTACGTTCTCGTTGGCTGACTGGTCGGAAGTAGCTTGCGCCATTGTCTGTCAGGGAATCTTGGGGACAGCGACAGTTACTTACACCGTTGATGGAGGGCGGGCGCGGTCATCGACGGTAGCTTCTTCAGCGGAAACAGGTTCGTCCACCTTCGCGTCCGCGTCCTCCTCTCGACCCTCTCTGGCTCGCGCTCGCCGCATCCTTCCTGGTTTTCCTCACAGCATCATATCAATAGCTCTCCATCTCATCGAGCCTATCAAGGATCAAGGAGTAATCCGAGCGCGTGCATATACTGATGCAGAGATCGGTTGTTCGCCGTGTACGCGAAGGTGTCCTTGCCCGCTAACCACTCGACCACTCCAGAGCGGGCGAGTACATCAAAACTGATTAAGAGGGATATTGAGACCCAGGTGTTCCATGAGAAGGAAATCGGACGAGAGCGAGGCGAGACGCGGATGTTAGCGATCTCGTCGAGGGAGGAGAGCAACACGAAGTTAGGCGAGGGCCTGAAACGGAACCCCTCACATGACCTTTCCAATGTCCGTGATCCGTCGTCCAAATCAAGAATGTGCCCCTTATCGAGTTGCTCGGATTCACTCGACGCGACAGCCCGGCTGATTCAGGAGGAGCTTGCCAAGAAAACGGGTATTTGACACTGGATGCTGATCCGCTTCCCGCCAGGCAACCTCGACGAAGGCACGTCCTTCGAACCTCGGGGGCTGAACGTTGAACGTTGAACAATGAGACGTTCATCGCGGAGGCACTGGCAACGCAATACGCACACCTCAGCAACGATAGCATCAGCGAGATCCTCGAATATTGCCCCGATGACCCGTCGATCGGATGCCTCATGACACCGGCGACGGTATTCTCTCCACCGGGACGCAAGACAAGCTGGCGCTGAGCATCTGGAGTGATATCTACATGCACGCGGGGGTATGCAATCTCGTTTCTTCCTCATTTGTGGGCGTCGAGACGAGTGTCTACGGCGCCGGCTCACAGCGGAGAGCGCGGCAGCAGCGTATGACGTCTATTCGTGCAAGTACATGACAATTCGACGGTCAAGTATGGTGTGACGCACTTCCAAGAGGTTGACTTCGTGTTCAAGAACCCGCTTCTGACGCAGAACCTACTCTCCACTTTTCCCGGCGACGCTGAGATTATGAACCTTGGACCCTATTCACAGGGGGGTCGATGGTGTCCCACGATTGCCGAGCTATCGCCATCAACAAAAGAACGTGGGGTTCAAGCACCAGGGAAGCTACACGAGGACGAAGATTACCGCGCTGAGGCATCGCTTTGTGAGCACGGTTCAAACCGGATATAACCTGAGATGGATCGCTGACCAGCTATCTCTCCTGGTCGTCAGCATCGACACCCCCGAGGACGAACTGCAAGATTGAAGTCTAGCTGGACACTCTTCTTTACGGACGAACGATGCGGTACTCGTACAGGCATCATATGATCATAATTTTCGCGATCTCTCTTCCGGAGCTTGCGACTACATTTGCCTGGGAGCCTCTCCGCGACTCAGTGAGCCAAAGAAAACGCGATGTCATTCTCGCTTCCCGCCTCTTTACGCGATCTCGTAAGTGCATTCCGTTATCGTTCTCAGTAGAGTGAATTGGGATCGCCTTGGATGATGTTCGCTTCAGATGCCCGTTTTAGGGGGCAAAGGTCTACGGCCGTTTATACCCAACCGCTGCTGCTAAGATCAGTTCATGCCGTATGGCCGTGCCATTGACGCTTTATGCCAGAAGTCTGATCACACCCCGATTGGTGTATCTTTGACTCGATCTAGGTAGCATTGTTCTCAGATAACCTTCTATGGAATGGTGCCACCCGTGCGCGCCATTGCTGGACGGGCTCGGCCCTATCTTTCCTCCGTGATTATAACTCCCTATGCAGAGTGCAAACGAGGCAGCGCCTAGATGCATATGTTAACTAACTCAGATATCCTCATATTATCAGCGCATCGGCGAAGGACTCAATCAATCACATTCACCCAGAAGAGGAGTCGGACACAACGTCAAGATGTCATATTGTATCGTAACGGCATGCACCACATTATGTATAAGATGAAAACCGGCTAATGAGACTGAGTGAGATCTCTATGCTCAACCTCGGCATCGCGAGGCTCGTACGGTCACATGCCTATGGTCATGCCACCGGTTCGGACACATCCTAGCCCCGGTACTCATATTTGATACAGATACAGAGGGTCGGTGCCATCATTCGACCGGTGGAGGATCGGAGCAAGATGATAGAGATATCAAAATGAAACACGGCGAACTCATGGTCTTTGTCGTAACTCTCTCTTAGAATT
>NW_006767547.1:0-2705 GCF_000264995.1 Punctularia strigosozonata HHB-11173 SS5
GTACAAACGGGCACTGGCACCGAAGGGAAAACGAGGAGCAGGATGGAGCGCGTTATGGAAAGTACCAGAAACAACAAGAGAATAAGTACGCACCATGCGACTTTCCCCACTAACGACTCGAGGCTTGATATGATTCCCGGATGACACAAAAGCGAGCAAACTAGAGGCGTCCAAGGATGACAAGAGAGACAAAACAGCTGGCTGGAGGTGTTCACCGACAACACGATAGAGTCTCATACAGATACATGGCAAAGTAACCAGCGTATAGGAGACAACGAGAGAAGAGAAAGAAAGGAAACGGCGGTGTGACGGAGCGGAGAACGCGGACTGAATGCGGAGTACGTATGCACGTGGACATCGACCAAGCTCCACGTTTCGCTGACAGCGAGGGTGCAACGTAGTGTGGTTGGCACAAGTCCGCCAATTCGCCACCTGGCGATCGCCACCCGGCGATCGCCAAGTGGCGAAAATCGTCGGCCCGAAACTGATGGCGAGACCTGGCGATACTCAACGCCGAAAGAACCCGTATCGGTAGTCGTCATAGGTTACAAATGTACATTTTGAAAATACCTGTCTACTTTACTCTCTTCATCCGACCCATTTACGATATGGCAGCCCCAGGAGGTCGTCCTGAAGATGCCTTTACTATGGAACACTTCCATAAAATCAGGCGTCTAGAGAAGCAGAAACGGTGGATTGTGCAGTGCGAGTACTGTGATGATCCACAAGATATTGAGAACCGTGACAAACGACCTGTCATTCATCTCTCGAAGGCAGGACTATGCCCTAATGCACCGGACAAAGTCAGGGCTGAAGCTTTGAGGATCCTTATGAAGAGGGCAGGCATGGAGGAACATCCTGTACTAGGCACTGGCTCTGTCGACAGCCCTGTCGATGTTGATTCACAGGTTCAGGTCAGCGGGAAGAAGAGGAAGGTAGACAGTGGAGCCATGGATCAGTTTGTGGACCGAGCAATGACACAGGCGGAGGAAGATGAAGCCAATCTGCGCTTTCTTCGGTAAGCCAGATCCGTTGCAATGGTGCATGCACATCTAAACTCTCATGCAAGCTTCATTATTCACACCAACACATCCTTCCGCGCTGCCGAGAATCATTATTTTGACCAATTCTTAGCAATTGTCAGGCCATCATATAGCCCTCCCACCCGATATGTCCTTATGACGAAGTACCTACCAGGTGAAGAGTCCCGGGTGCTGGATTCAGATATCCGGAGACTAGCCACTCGAAAGAACCTCACATATATCATAGACGGGTGGGAAGACCGTCTGGGCCGCAGTGTGTATGGGTCAATCGTCTCCGAAGTAGGGCACCATCCTGTGATCCTGGGGCTGGAGGACATGACGGGCAGAAGAGCCAATGCAGACGCCATGCGAGATGTCAGCCAGGTCTCACTGACAAAGAAATCTGTCGATATCTCGCAGATTCTCTGTGTCTGTACCGACAATCCGACGACCATGCGTGCATTTCGTCGGAAGTGGGAGACGGCACATCCACACCTCCTGGTGCGTGATGAACTCTGATAGTATTGCAAGTTCTCATGCTCATATGATCGGGTACAGACCATTCCGTGCTTCATGCATGGTATCAACACTATTATTGGCAAGGTTGTTGCCTATCCTGCGATGAAGCGTATTGCGAGCCAGAATGCACGAATCGTGTCCTTCTTCAACAGCTCTCACTATTGGGGGGGGCAAGTAGATATGCTGGCCCACGAAACGGGAGTCAAGAGGTCCATGAAGACCAATACCGAGTCCCGATTCTATGCATTGGTTCTGCAATGCATGAGTACACGCGATCATCGTGATGTCCTGAAGCGCATTGCTATCCGTGATGATGCCCAACGGTCCATTCGAGGGCTTTCGCCTGTCAACAAGGATGTCCTTGCGTTTATCATGGACTCCTCTCACTGGTTGCAGAACGATCAGCTCATTCGCATCACCAGGCCACTAGTCGATATCATCGGAAACATTGAGGGCCGTGACGCGAATCTTGCGGACTGTATGCTCGAGTTGATTTGGGCACACCGGGAGGTGAACCGTCGCCTAGCGTATGAAGAGGGCGATGACATCGGCTTTCTCTCGCACACCCGCCGCACCCTCAACGATCAGTTTCATGCCATGAACACGGACTTGCATTGGTTTGCACTCTTCCTGCACCCATTGTGCCGTCGTCTCGCTGTTTCCTCGGCTTCTCATTCTCGCAACATCACGGCCGCAGTCAGCATTGCCTTGGGCATTGCATACAAGTGGAGGTGGACGAAGACGCAGACGCAGAAGCTCATTACCGACATCAAGAACTACGGCATAGTGAAGGACTCTTTTGGCGGGGCGAAGGCCGATGGAAAGGCCTGGTGGGAGGAGCTGGTGGTTGATGCGAGAGAACACCCACTGAAAACTATGGCCGTGCGTATCTTGACCATTGTCCCCCACGCCGCGGACGTTGAGCGACTATTCTCGAGCCTCGGAGGAATCCAGTCGGTCCGACGATCACAACTCACCATCCCCCACATGGAGACTTTGGGAGCTCTCCGCAACTACTACAATGCTGAACTACACGATCTCACTGTCAAAATGGGCAAGCAGACTCGCCGCAGACACGCCCATATGCACACGCGGGACGAGCCAGGAGTCGATGCTGCCCGTGCTCAAGAACTTCTTGCCAGCTTCGTATGGACAGGGCCTCTC
>NW_006767548.1:0-2675 GCF_000264995.1 Punctularia strigosozonata HHB-11173 SS5
GATACACGGGATCACAGGACCGCATTTCAAGAAAGGCGACGAAGTATGGCTTGAAGGGAAGAACCTCAAGAACAATTACCCAACAGCCAAGCTGGCACCAAAGCGATTCGGGCCGTTCAAGATAGAAGACGAAGTAGGAACCGGTGCATTCAAGCTGAAACTACCCAGGACATGGAAGATACATCCTGTGTTTCATGCATCGCTTCTAACACCGTACACGCGGACGAAAGAATACGGCGAGTCACACCAGAAACCGCCACCGGATCTCATAGACGGACAAGAAGAATATGAGATAGAAACGATCACCAAATCAAGACGCCAAGGAAGAGGCTATGCGTACTGCGTGAAATGGAAGGGCTATCCTGACTCAGAGAATGAATGGATACCCTTATCGCGCATGGGACATGCTATGGAACTGGTCAAGGAATTCCACAGCAACAACAAAAACGCAGTTGGACCGCCTCAAGAAGCACTCCGGCTTATGGCACTGTACTGTCAAGCTGAGAAACGACGACGAAATTAGCGACATGACTCGGAGAAACGAACGGGCCGATGACTGTCAGGCATGACAAGAAGATAACGAATGAGTCAGACAAGGATGTCTGAGGAGCATAAAAGGGGGGTAGAACAACTCGAAATTTCCAACGACTAGAGCGTTCTGACCCCCACACCCCAAGCACACACCACACTTTTCACTCCTCACTCACCACTCACTTGACATCCAAGATGCCGGCAACCACCCCAACCACGAACGAGACTGGCAACATGACCGTGTCAGTACTCCGAGAGTTCTCTGTCCGTACCGATGAAGCGCAAAAACTAATCGATACGGTTTGGGCAATATACAGAGACTCTATCACCACCCTCCTGAACCGCTACACCATAGCGAAGCAAGAGGGACGACTGGACGACGCGATCGCACATGGACAAGCCGCCCTCGACATTATGGTCGACTGGCGAGGAACAGCCTGGGACCAGGCGAAGAAGCAGATACAGAACGACATCGACGAGATGAAGACGATGCAAATCGATCGGATCGTCGAGGTTACCAATGAGGACAAGACCGAGGTCAAGACCGAGGAAGAGGGTGAGACAGTTTACAACACCCCAGCGACGACACCAACGCTGACATCCGACACTGACGAAGGTGACGGATGGTCCATAGCGCAGAAGAAGAAGAAAGGGAAGCAGGTGCCCCGTCGCAAAGTAAGCAGAGGCAGAACTTTGCAGCAAAAAGGGAAACTTACACGACGAAAGGACCGCGACGAGGTCAGCTCGACGCGAGCGAACGACGGGAACGACGACAAGCCGTTCCCCGCATCCGAGTCCGGATGGCCCGCATCCGCCAATGAACCGATGCCATGGGACACGTGCAGTGAGTCGATAGAAAAAGCAGAAGAAGGACGAATGACCGAGACATATGCAGCACCGCTCGGCTGGTCGCCATTCCGCGACGAAGAAGAGGCGAAGAAGTACGGTGCGACGACGCAGAAGGTCGCCGGTGTCACCTATGTGACATACACCGACGACGCGGTGAAGAAGCTCGACGCCGACAACTGGCCCAAGCCCGAGCCGTACCCCAGCGTCAACTGGGATGAAAAAATTCCCGGCGTATATCCATGCGCCCTGGGAAGGGGTCAGGCCCAACGACCCCGAAGCCGACAAATACTGGGACCTCATTGCCACCGACCACGAGGGGAACGTCATCGACTACAACGCCACGCGACTGAGTGAGTTGCAGCAGATGAAAAACCCTGGCAAGAAGGAGCTGTGGGAGAAGAGGGTGCTTCGCGTTGCGAGCGACCAGTACTGGATAAGGAGGGCAGACAAGGCGGCAGAAGGGAACGCGTCGATGGTAAAGAGGTGCTGGACCTGCGATAGGTACCATGACCTCGGCATGTGCATGAGGAAGGGGCACCCGATCGTAGGCGCACACGTCGACAGCGACGAGTACGTCAGGAATTGTGTCAAGGGCACGATAGCTAACGAGCTGAGGAAGATGCATGGCAAGAGTGGCCAAAACATAGAGAAATGGAGGATCGAGTGGGCAGAAATGCTCAACTATGTCGATCAGTATGGGCGCGCTTGACGGATTCGCGCGCATCTATGAAGATGGCGCCCTAGAGAGGGGATAGTGTCATGAACGCTTAGTAATGACACGCAGAATAGAGTAGAACCTTGTAGAAGGCGCTGGAATGCGCCTGAAGGTTCTAGGACTTGCAGTGACTCAGGTTATGACTCGACTGTGACTCATAAGGAACATTGTAGAATAGTATAGAACGTTGTGGTAGGTACTGGAAGGTTCTAGTACAGTACTTGTATAGTAGTATATAAGACGCTAGCTGAAGTCGATGGACTTCAGCTCGTCCATCTGTTATACACGCCCTTAGCGCTATAACGATTGACGGTTCGGTTACGGCCTTTTAGACTTAAGACTAAGACACCGCTACCTACAACAACCCACCACACTCGACCTAGTGCGTCTAGAGTCCGAACTCTCACGCCTAAGTCACACGACACAGCCTAGACTACAACGACAGACTTTACGCCAAGTCTAACAACCACGACGGTTCGGTACCCGCCTAAGGTACCACGATCTAGGGGTTCTTACACTCCTCGGGGCCCCCATACCCACGGACGTGTCCTTCTTGGTGAGCGCATGGAGCGGTCTGGCG
>NW_006767549.1:0-2661 GCF_000264995.1 Punctularia strigosozonata HHB-11173 SS5
CTACGGAAGGGCCATCCAAGTTAGCGCGATTTGAGATGCGTCCAGTTGATGTATTCCAGAGAACGTTCCAACCCGGTGACCAAGACACAGTCATGGAAGACATATCAGCTCCGCCCGCGCAACCATTACATGTGATTAAAGACAAATCACCAGCGGACAAGCAACCGGTCATGCACACAGGAATCAAGTCAGGTCCAATGGCATCGATCAATATGCGAGAAGTTGACAAGAACCTAGTGTATCAAAAGCTACAGAATGCGACTATCGAGCTTACTCATAAGGAAATCTGCGCGATCGCTCCAGATATAGCTAAGCGGGTGATAGCCGATAACAAGTTACAGCGGGCGCCCAGCGAGGAAGGAATACAACCCACAGTGGCTCGCATAGTGGGATCTGACTCCGCACCAACGCGAATGCCAATGCGGATGAGCGACATACGAGAAGGGCTTATTCAACTAGATATGGAGATCAATGGAATGACCGTTCCAGCGATTATTGATACTGGATCACAACTCAACGTCGTGCATGAGTCAGTGTACAACCAAGTTATACGACTTCCTCTAGATAAGTCTCAGAAGATGCCGATGAAAGACGTAAATGGCGGTGTGGGAGAGCTGGTCGGATTAGTACCCAGTGTAAACATTGATTATGGAGCAGCACGCACAAAGGCGCACCTATGGGTATCGAAGACAATAGATTTCCCCTTACTCCTTGGACGTCCTTGGCAGAAAAAGAACAAGATAAACATTGAAGAAAGGGATAATGAAGAAACGTACATTGTATTTAAATATCCACACCTTGGAACGGAGCTAGAAGTGCGAGTATCACCCGAATCTGACGACCCGGCCCGAGTTATGCCGGCCCAAATCGGAGATACCGGCTCCCGAGCGAGCCGGAGCGAGACGCACGAGTCCGGGCGTTCCCGGTGGCGTGGAAATGATCACGTGCCGCGCGTGTTGAGCGCTCGCACGACGCCACTTCCGCTTATGTCAGCGCCAGCCACGGAAAGCGAGGAGTCCGCAACCGCCCCCTCTGCTTGGTCCCACATCGCCGCCGCCGACGCTGCCGCCGCCGCTTTCGACTACCAACTTGCCAACCGCCAACACGACACCGACTCCGATACCACCCCGAGCACGCCCGACACCGCTGAACGGGAAGCATTCGAGCGCGCAATCGCGCGCGCCGTTGGCCCACTCTCATCGACGACTATTGCTGCCGCCGATGGCTATCGGCCTCTCGTCCGCCGGCGGAGTCTCGACCCTGACAACGTAGAAGAAGTGCCCGAGACCCCCGATGCAACAGAACGCGAAGCGCCCAGGCGCACGATAGGGTACGCCGTTCGCTTGCCGTCGATGAATACAGCAGCCTCAACGCCTACCACTCCCAGCAGCGACGCATGGCGCTCATTATCTATGCTTGGTGAGCGCCCTTTTCATCATGTACTACTAAACTTCCGCGACAGAGACGAGGCCCGACTGTATGCGCGCCCGATGGGAACCAGCATATGGTATCGATTGGAGGCCACGATAAGCAACGGCACGGCCGATCAAGCGCGATCGATGGAAGATATAGTAAGCTGGTTCGACACCACCTTTATTCTGTCGACTAACGAGAGGCGTCGAGTAGTGATCGGGTTAGGCCCGATCGAACTCGATGACGACTTTCCGGACACGTCCACCGGACCTCTCACTCCTCCGTCAGGACGACAGCCCCTCCATTCGCAACTAGAAGGCGAAGTCGGCGACCGATCCACTTCAGAAGACGAGGCGTCGTTCGAAGCACGAGTCGCGAACGAGATAGGCGACACCAGACTCGACGTCACCATTGTACCGACCTCCTCGCCGCCGTCACCGCTATCAGAAGTCAGTCGAACATCAAACGATCAAGACCGCGGGGCCAGGAGTCATAGCAAAACACTAGAAGATTCGGAGGCGCATGATCGACGAGACGAGAGGGGACGTAGCATAACTACGAGACTCAGAGGTACCGTATCTCATTCAACATCGAGTCATCCTCTTATCGCGTTGCCACAGGATACCGGAAGCACGGAACGAGCATCCGAAGAGCGACCAGTCGCAACAGGAGGCGATGCACTCGCCTCACAAACCTCATCGACCACGATGGCGACCAGGCGCGCCCCCGCTCACAGTTCCGAACCCTACGCCCAGACAAGTACTGGCGCGCGATACACGAGAGCTGAAGTAAGTCATCCGGACCTAGTTGCGCAAGACACTGACCTACAGGTGTCGCCAGGGCAACGCCGCATCATCGAGGACCGGAGCCGTCTGCCATCCGACCACGCTCATACCTGGGGAGCGCCGGCTCGTCAGGAACGCACTAGGAGACCGAACCACCGACCGTCGCGTTCGCCAACGTACGATAGGCCGGCCCCGACAACACTTTCACTTCCGAACTGGCCGCATGACGAGCGCGGATCGGTCCTCCGCGACGTCGTTATCACTTTCCTCAATATCGAACATCCCCGCATCTGGACACGGCGCCGAGCTGATTTGCCAGGCTGGCAAGAAATGCAAGACCTTCTCAGGACGACTGCGGCAGTACCTCCGGCGTTTGAAGTAAGTCGTGTCTTTGGGATGTTCGAAGCCCCTATCGAGATTCACGAGAATCTACAGGCGCGTATGCATATCGCCATATCGTTAG
>NW_006767550.1:0-2654 GCF_000264995.1 Punctularia strigosozonata HHB-11173 SS5
TCAGCAATGATCTTGCGGATATGTGCGATGACTTCGTCGTGGAACGGGCCCAAGTCGAGGTGACTTCATATATGCGCCGTCTCGAGTAGCAGCTCCGCGAACATGTTGCATGTAAGGCACAGATATACCTTGATAGTACAAAGCCTCAACAGCGAGTTCAGTCAGTGTCGGAACATCCTGAAGTGCGTAGTAAACATTCTTCTCCAGGTTCGTGAATGTACGGCTGCCCTTGGTGTCCCGCAGCTCATCAAGTACCGTCGAGATTGCGTGCCGTTTCCACAAACAGAATCCTGCGCCATCACCGTAGGAGCCATAACGAGTGTTGCTAGTATCCGGAAAGACTAGTCGATAGCCAGAGCGAGCCTCGAGCCACCAGCTAAAAGTGTCGTGATATCCCTTCTTGTCGTCCTTGTGATTGAACAGAGCCCCACAGAGTTGTACGAGCTTCACACCGCCGGAGGTTGACGAGTCAATGGCGCGTTGACGGTCAGCTGCGGAACCTGTTGAAGCAGATGCGGCATTGAAGACATTCAACAGCTTCATCGGCGGCTCGAGTCCACGAGCTGCCCACATCGCCATCATAGCTGCATTCCCACCTATTCAGATTATGAGAACGTGTACATACGATGATGGAAATGCTTACCCTTAAAAGTGTTGAGTTCCTTATGCATACAGCATCCTGCACGAGCGAAAAAGTCGAGACCGGTCCTATCTTCCGGTGAGAGAGCATCATATGCACCAGTACCAAGGTAGAGACACATCTCCCGGAACACATCTGTGTCGTGCTTTGCCTGTTCCATCGGCGATAGAGTTTTCCAAGCCTCCCAGCCACCAGCACGCGCGATCTTGGCATTGAGTAATTCCATAACTGATGCAGTGAAGTTATCCGTTGACTTGTTCAGAAATACACTCTCGCCGAGACTCAAGCGGGAGTTTACTTCTTTCCAATCTTTCCAACGGTTGACCAGAGAAAACTGATCATTAGAGTGGTCGCAAGCATAACCGAAGAGCACCTGAGCAAGATCCCGAACCACAAGCTTCTTCGGAGCAGACTGTGCAGATGGTCGACTGTTCTGAATTGCGTGCATAGACTCAAGTGAGCTAATCCAGCCATCATGTTGTGCCTGAGAAGTATGAGACCCAGCAGAGCTGATGCCAAGAAACCAGTGTCGCGTAGTGTAGGTTCCCAAAGATTGCGTATCCAGTGATTCAGTGTCCGGATCCAGTAGAGCTGGCGAAGGTGTGAACTGTGTCGTGATGGCACATTTTGACACATAGTTTACATGGCGATGTGTTGTCCCATCGCCACTCAGAGTGATGCCTGAATTGTATGGTTAATGGGATATCCTTGATGTACGCACACAACTTACCATCCGCATCATGCAATGCATTGGTTATCTGAATTTTGGAAGCTATTCCACCTTCGCGAACAGCCCGCTGAACAGTTCGGCGGCTGATATCCCTGAGAACCGTGATATCAAGCTCATCTGCAACTGCATGCACAACATCATTCACACGATGCATCGGAACTTTGCATTTGGAAACAAGCTTCCGGGCAAGAGAACGGGTCCGGTCCGTGTGTATTCCTTTGTGTTTCAGCCGAAAGTTGTGAGAACGACGGGATAGCTTCTCTGCTTCTTTTTTCGCAGCTACAGCGGCCTTCAGTCGCTTTTGTGCACGGACTCGTTGTGCACGGATCGCGTTGCGCTGCTTGACAAGGACATGGAGGCGCGCAGACAGAGTTGTGGCCAGAGCATTCTTCGCAGCAAGGTCTCTGAGTAGACACAAGTTCTGGAGCCGGAGATCTTCCAGATCAGCCAAGAGACATGCAACCCGATCATTCAGCGCGTGAATATCATCCAGAAGGCCGTGAACAGAGTCGGCTTGAGCTTCGAGATTGCCGGCCATCAGCAGAGAGCAGTCCAGTTGCTCATTCAGATCAGAAAGCCTATTCCGAAGAAGATCTCTTGTGTTCTGGGCCCGCTTCTTCTGTTTGAGTTCGTTACAACTCTTCCTCCTGTAGTGATCCAGAGAGCCGGTAGCTTTCTCCAGAGCAGCAGAGACCAGCACGAGTTTTGCCACAGTCAGGTCCATAGCCATCGAGATTTCGGTGTCCAAGTTCGTAGAACTATCACCTAGATGAGCCTTGGGGCCGATAGTCTGGAGATGTAACTTCTGGAGCGCGGATCGCTTGGCCATCTCGAGCTTTCGCCAACTCCGCGAGGCGTGCCGATAAGGTGGCGGGCAAGTTTCCGCTGCTTAGATAAGCAGATCCGGGAGTTTGGGCCCGTCTCCTTGAACACCGCGCTGAGCTTTGGCCACAGGATCATTATTGCGGAAAATATTAGTGGAAGCCCTCAGAGTACGTCCAAACATTATGTTGGGAACAGATTTCCGTATTTCCTTGGTTTTATCCCTTCAGAATACAAGGATCTCACTATGTAGGCCGAAGACGCGAATTCTATTACCAACATTTTGTCCGGAAAGTCTCGATAACCAACTTCCCTCTGCAAGATGTTCTGTGAACTGTTGTGCCGGGCACGTCAACCACCTCGGACGTACCACGAGCCGTTCTTACCGTTGCGAGCCAAGGTGGCTGACGCGTGTGAACTTACGTCGGAGCGGGAAATTCTCGCTGGCGTTGCTCATCCCCA
>NW_006767551.1:0-2651 GCF_000264995.1 Punctularia strigosozonata HHB-11173 SS5
AGCGGCGGCTGGGTCGTTGAAGGGGGAAGTCGAAGTTGAACGTCAGCGGCAAGCCCTCCCCGAAGACGATCGGGCGCGGGGCGGCGTCGTAGTTGTCGGACATGGTGAGCAAAGAGGTCGAAATGGTTGTTGTAGTGTGGAGGTTGAATGGGGGCTCGAGAGATTCGCAAGTAGATAGTTTCTGACGAGTCGAGGTCAATGGTGCTTCTTATATACGTTACAGCAGGGTGGTCGTCGACGATGGCACTCTTCGCATCCTCCGGTAATCGGATATCCTTTCGTCCAATGAATGTCGTGGGCCCCAGGGGATGCGATGGACCCTCCGCCCAGACGCCGTACTTGTGCGGTAGTTTGGCGATAGTTGCCGTTTGCGTATCGTTGCCGAAAATCGTGGGTGTCATTGCACAATTCTGTTGGACATAGTCGTCACTCCGAAGCCCGAGTACGCGGGGTACTTGCTCACCATAGACGTCGCCGTCGAACTCCGGCGGTGAAGCCTCCCAAGCCCCTCTAGCGTAAGCGAAGTTCTCTTCGGCCTCCCGGGTTTCGATAGTTGTGCTCGACCGAGTTTCTGACCCGTACATCGGTCCTTCCGGGTTCCTACTGGAGGGTGCGTCACTGCTCTGCGTGTCTGAGTCCGTGCGTTCAACACTCAGCTCAGAGTCTGAGTCGTCTTCTTCGGCTAACGATATGGCGATATGCATACGCGCCTGTAGATTCTCGTGAATCTCGATAGGGGCTTCGAACATCCCAAAGACATGACTTACTTCAAACGCCGGGGGTACTGCTGTAGTCGTCCTGAGAAGGTCTTGCATCTCTTGCCAACCTGGCAAGTCAGCTCGGCGCCGTGTCCAAATGCGGGGATGTTCGATATTGAAGAAAGTGATAACAATGTCGCGGAGGACCGATCCGCGCTCGTCAGGCGGCCAGTTCGGGAGCGAAAGTGTCGACATGGCTGGTCTAGCGTACGTTGGTGGATGCGACGGTCGGCCGTCTTCGGGGCTATGGGCATGTTGTCTGGGTGACGGAAGAGTTTCGTCAAGCGTTGTCGCCTCACTTGAGCCCGGCGCGCTTACCAGGTGATACCGCTGTCGGTTGGCTTCGTTGTCTGTCAGGGGCGTAGTCGTTGTTAGCATAGATCGTCGTGTCTCAGTCACACATAGCATTGGGGCTTCTTGCTGAGCTGTGGCACTTGCGGCATCGACCGACCTCGTCGATGTTTCCGTAGCGTATTGTACTGGTAGTCCAACAACTGGTGATGACGTGAGTCGCGTCGAGAGCAACGGCGTCGGCGACCACGTACCTGTGGTTTGGACGAATGCATCTGTAGTCTTGCATTGTTGCTCGGTAGTGCGGGCCCGAGCTCCTATCGCGGATGGTAACGTTGACGATGGTATCGGTGGTGATGGCGACAGAGCGTCTGTGCTGATTGCGGCGCTACTTCGGTCGTCCGTGGTGAACTCTTCGTGCCCTAGCTTATCCTCCGATGGTGGCTGGGCTAAGGCATCGTCTTCTCGGCGGTAGTCTAGCGCGGTTGGACTTGGCAACGACGACGATGGTGATACTAGACTAATGACACCCACCTGGTCGTCGGTTCGTAGTTTGTGTATCTCGTCGTCTTCTGACGCGGACGCATTGCTCGCGTCATCTTCTGAGTAATGTGCGAGACAGTAGGTTCCTGGTGCCGGCGTAGGAGGTGGAGGAGGTGAGTCGAAGACTTCGTTGTCATGTTCGACTGGGCCTAGCCCGATCACTACACGACGCCGCTCGTTAGTCGATAGGATAAAAGTCGTATCAAACCAAGCTACTAGATCTCTTACCGATCTCGCCCAATCTTCCTCACTCTCGTCCTCGGAAGCCTCCAGTCGATACCATAATCCCGCTCCGATCGGTCGCGCATACAAGCGTGTGTCCTCCCTATTGCGCATATTCAGCAGTATGTAGTGGAAGGGTCGCTCACCGTGTATGGATGGTGAACGCGGTGCCTCGATACTTGAAGTAGTGGGCGTTGAGGGAGCCGTATTCGTCAACGGCGGGCCGACGGCGTACCCCGTCGTGTGCCTGGGCGCTTCGCGTTCCGATACCTCGGGGGTCTCTGGCACTTCTTCGACGTTGTCAGGGTCGAGACTCCGCCGGCGGATGAGGGGCCGATAGCCATTGGTGGCAGCAATAGTCATCGATGATAGTGGGCCAACGGCGCGCGCGATTGCGCGCTCGAATGCTTCCCGTTCGGCAGTGTCGGGCGTGCTCGGGGTGGTATCGGAGTCGGTGTCGTGTTGGCGGTTGGCGAGTCGGTAGTCGAAAGCGGCGGCGGCAGCGTCGGCGGCGGCGATGTGGGACCAAGCAGAGGGGGCGGTTGCGGACTCCTCGCTTTCCGTGGCTGGCGCTGACATAAGCGGAAGTGGCGGCGTGCGAGCGCTCAACACGCGCGGCACGTGATCATTTCCACGCCACCGGGAACGCCCGGACTCGTGCGTCTCGCTCCGGCTTGCTCGGGAGCCGGTATCTCCGATTTGGGCCGGCATAACTCGGGCCGGGTCGTCAGATTCGGGTGATACTCGCACTTCTAGCTCCGTTCCAAGGTGTGGATATTTAAATACAATGTACGTTTCTTCATTATCCCTTTCTTCAATGTTTATCTTGTTCTTTTT
>NW_006767552.1:0-2646 GCF_000264995.1 Punctularia strigosozonata HHB-11173 SS5
AAACACCATTGCCGTTGTGGACTCGCGTGGAGGTACCATCCTTGAAGCTATGGAACTCCCCTGGCTGCGTGGAGCCACCACACGCTGGGTGGTAGCACCCTACACACGGTGTCCAGCACATGGTAATACCCATCGGAGACATTGTTACTGCTGGTACTACCATTTGATAGCCTCTTCTCTATGGACATTACATTCCGTGAGAGCACACATTACAATATGGCTGCGAGCTCAGGTACTATAGCCATTCTTGTATTCGAGAAGGAATGTATTCCTCAGCATCTCTCGTCTTATCGGCTACGGCTCACATTTCAAGAGAGCGCCCGTGAATGTTCTTGATCCTCAAATCCCTTACACAGTGTGGCCGGAGATGTGTTCAATCAATCAAGTGTAGTCACTATCATTGGTACGACTACATCTTCATTATGCTCTGTGCTTGCGTTTCCGACCCACGACTTCCCTGTACGCATCCGCAGGCGGATCTACGGGTGTACCATCCTGCTTCGTATTGCGAAATATCAGTCTTGGCTTGGGCTTGGTCTTCATCTGTGGTTGGCCGCTCGTACGACTCGACGATATAGCTCCCGCGTTTCCAACTGGACGAGACTTGGATGCAGCCGGATGCGAGTCGGATGCAGCCCTGGACGAGCGCGCCCCTGAAGCTATGACATGGTCATGAGATGAGGACGAAACTTGGCCTTTTCCGCAACTAACCGTGATTGGCAACTACCGCCGTAGCAGACGTACGCAAACTGGTTGCAGCACCAGACGAACGATCTGAGGGCGGTGCTGTGCTACGCGACGACCCTAATCCTACACGTTTATGTTCAGACTGCCGCTTGTATAATTCCTCGATAATAGACGAACCATTGATCACCCGTGAACGGGCCCCGGGAACTGCTACGGGTGGTGGCGAGCCGGTAACAGGGCCCGTTTCGCGATGTACTCTGCCACCTGATTCGTGGTCTGGGCCTGATAATGGGGTGACGGTCAATACAGGTCACTCTGTAATGCTCCGAAATCCACCAACCGCGTTCAATGCGTCGTCTCTTGAAAGGCAACATTGATTCCCCAGGCAACATTGATTCCCCAGGTACTTGCGAGTCCTTTATAGTTCTGCGTCGCTTTGCATCGACGGAGTTGGTGCCAGCTCTCAGTACGGAAGTACGCGACTGATTCAGGCGATTCTTCTCAATCTGCCCGATACTTGACTTCTGCGCAAGGACATGAGTGCGCTGTCCTTTCGCGATGTTTGCAGGTGGTGCGGGTAGCGATGATTGACGCCCGTGCTCCATCCCCGATGCATACTTCTGCGCCGTGTGATCTGGCTTGGGCAGCGCGCGAGGAGTTACGCGATGATCGGAGGATGCTTCGAGTTGATGCGATGAGTCGGAGTGGCGGGGAAGAAATGTAGACGATGTTGCCTATGCAATTTTATGAGTGTCCGATGCTCGTTAGACAAGCCAGCGTACGCACTTTCTGCTTCGCGAGGTAACCTTTAGACTCCTCGATCTCGACCTCATCCTCATCCTCATCCTCATCCTCATCCTCGTCCTCGTCCTCGTCATTCGCCCTAACTACACCAATACCACCCCACGATTCGTATCCTTCTTCGTCTTCACTGGGCGCACCGAGGCCAATTGTATAGTCATCCGACTCGTCGTCTTCGTGGTCACCCCTTCGTTCAGCGTCATCGCTATCTTCGTCACTATCGCTTTCAGGTCCCGCTAAAGCAGGCATCGCATCGGAATCCGGCTCATCCGCAGCCTCGTTCTGGATGGCAACCGCTTTCGCCCAGTACACGGTATGATGCAGGCGGTACAAGACAACTTGACTAAGACCGTGATGATTGTATATAGGGCGTTCGTTGCCCTCGGATACGTAGCCTAAGATCAATGGCAAGGTGTCTTGGTCCGCGACTGGTAGTGCCTTCTCCTCTGCGCAAAATCAACATACTGAACGATGTGGAATGCCAGACATCATACCTTTACTCCACTGCTCAACACCGAATTTGATGCCGCTTCCATCGGGAAAGAAAGGCAGCACAATCTTCTCGATGACGCGGTCGATTTTCTTTCCGCGAAAGTAGAAGGCGTAGTAGCCTTCATCTGTCTTCTTCAGAATAAATGCCGGATTCATGTTCACGATGCGAATCTGGTTCTTCGCGCAGAACTCCAGGATTCTCTTCCGGGGAAACTTATCAATGATGGCGTTCATTCGCGCTAAGTGACAAATTAATCAGAATTTATGTATATTGGCGCATAAAACTCACCGCATTTCTCTTTTACGAGGGATTTGAACACGCGATGTTGATAATCACGCGGCTTTTCCTTGGGCCTTTGAGGCGGTATGAAGTCTACCCGCACCCTGGGTGCGGGCAGGTCAGGTACGGTGGCCCCATCGTTTTCCATTTCCAAGACGCTAAAGCTCTATGAATAACCCCACGCGTACACGATTATCGCAATGCCACCAACCGAAGCACAGCCTGATAATTGGCCAGAGTGCCAAAGTGGTCACTCTTGTACATTGTCTTGATCTGCTCCCACTGCGGCGATCCACCGAACATCGTAAACCCGCATGGACCTCGAGTATCTATGACGTAGCCAAATACGTGCAACGAGTTGTTGAGATAAAACCGCTTTGCCTACA
>NW_006767553.1:0-2631 GCF_000264995.1 Punctularia strigosozonata HHB-11173 SS5
CTTACTGGTATGGAGATGTAATGTGAGACGCGAGAGGAAGTCGATGGGTTGAAAAGACGAGACGTTTGAGGATGGGGAGCCCTGGAGTCGACAGCAGCCTTTTTATCCCCCTCAGGCTCAGCCTTCGCTTGACGCCTGAGAGGTATCACTGGCTGACGAGCGCTCTCGTCAACGTAAGAGACATCATGGGGTGCGGAGTCGCATACGCCGAGAGAATTGAGGGTGCCGTGACTAGGCTAACGCGAACCGCATGATAAATTTGGGCCGACGCGTCGCTGTCAGCCCGCGTTCGAGTATAACGCGGGTAGAGTTCGCATGAGTCTGATGAAAGTGCGGAGTCCACGTACGTCGAGAGGATCGAGGGTGCCGTGACTAGGCTAACAAAAACCGCACAGTGAATTTTGGGCCGACGCGTCGCTGTCATCCCGCCTTTGATCATAACGCAGGTGGCGTTCGCATAGCCTGGTCATCCCGCCTTCGAATATAACGAGGTTCGCATGAGCCTGGAGGGGAGGGGGGTTTGCCGTCCACGACGATCGTGACGTGATTCGCGGAGAAACGTCTCGATGTTTCAAGAGATCTTCTGCTTGTATTCCACGGACTAAGCGCCACCGTCTGCTGGCTAGCTCCAAATCTCACCAGGTACTCGTGATCCCGGCCCTGGGCTGCTTTCCATTACGGGGCGCCCTTGAACTGGATCAGAAAAGTGTCACAGATGACCGAGAAAGACACACTCACTGCGATAGTACATAGCCGATATCAGGACGCCAGAGGATTGCGTTTCGGGTCAAATCCTCTCTCAGATCCCAACCATCGGACTTGTGCTTCAGCCGACGAGGAAGTCAGTAGCAGCGGCAGCAAGTGAAACCAGCGGCGCCAGTCGGTGTCCAAACCTCCGACAATGGAAGGAGTCTTTGGGCCGATGCAGTTGCAGAAGCCGCCTCCAACTGGCACATGTCATCAACGTTGACGATGAGAGTCGAGAATGTGCAAGATGCGAGGATGTCGTCCATGACGTTGCTGACCTGCCGCAAGAAGTCGTCGAAAATATACGCGTCGTGAAGTGCATATTATCATCTCAGGCTTGCGGCGTTGTCGGTCCAATAGGGACATCGTGGCGAAGGAGCACAAGTAACGCTACCACATGTCACACACGGTCACGCCGCAAATAACGTTGCGCTGCCACCTCCTTTCCTGCTTTCGCTCCTCTTGCTGCCATTGATTCTGATCTGTACATTATCTCAATGTGTGCAGAAAGACACAACCACACAAGTAACAAGGACGCTCGAACGGTAAGCTTGGGCTGCGAGCTCCGCGATCGAGTTATCTACTGGACAATCGTACTTACGCAAAATGTAGATGATGATGCTCTCCGAACCCTGGAGATTGCCACATAGTTTGACACAACGGGAATATTGGCGGCATGGTCGCTGAAAGCAGAGTAATTGGCTGCCGTCATACGCTCGCGATCGCGTCAGACCAGTCGAATATAACTTTACTTATTGATCACATGATGGCCGACCTAATTCTGCCTGGAGTTCTGTCTGGAGATCGCACACTGTCAACTCTCCTTTGCGATATATGCGACTGCGCAGCGATATGGGGTGTGCCATGCATCGCTGTTTTGCCAAATAGGTTGTGCCTTGTTCTCATCTCCCCCGTGCGAGGAGCACCACACTGGTACGCACATACGCATACACGCTGCATCACCGCAGTTCTACGGTTTCCACTGAGTTTACGCATCAGTGTTTGTGCAAATTCGAAACAAAATATCGAATCCCGTCCGCAGACCGATTGCAACCTCTATAAGCTTAGCTTTCATAAACAGACAACGGGCGCCACTGCCAACGCAACTTCTACGACGGCCTCATCAAAAAGCCCGTAAACTACATACCTTTGACGGGGCACGTCGGGCAGCTAATGCTTGAACCGGAGAAGCGCAAGATCGAGGGCAAGAACTGCCACGTCAGTTTCAGCGGATGTCCTGTCAACCACCATATCATCATCCGCTGCATACATCGAAAACATGGAATCGCTTGATTCTACTGGCTGTCGCTGATACCGACTTCCTCGTCGGGGCCAGCACAAGTCCGATGTGTGAACGCCACCTGCGTTATGATCAAAGGCGGGATGACAGCGACGCGTCGGCCCAAAATTCACTGTGCGGTTTTTGTTAGCCTAGTCACGGCACCCTCGATCCTCTCGACGTACGTGGACTCCGCACTTTCATCAGACTCATGCGAACTCTACCCGCGTTATACTCGAACGCGGGCTGACAGCGACGCGTCGGCCCAAATTTATCATGCGGTTCGCGTTAGCCTAGTCACGGCACCCTCAATTCTCTCGGCGTATGCGACTCCGCACCCCATGATGTCTCTTACGTTGACGAGAGCGCTCGTCAGCCAGTGATACCTCTCAGGCGTCAAGCGAAGGCTGAGCCTGAGGGGGATAAAAAGGCTGCTGTCGACTCCAGGGCTCCCCATCCTCAAACGTCTCGTCTTTTCAACCCATCGACTTCTCTCGCGTCTCACATTACATCTCCATACCAGTAAGCACCTCGTACGGTGCTGCGCGACGCGTAGCTCACGATCCGCCTCTTTTCAGAACCACTAGTCGTCATGGCCGCTTTTT
>NW_006767554.1:0-2618 GCF_000264995.1 Punctularia strigosozonata HHB-11173 SS5
CCGAGTCAGGCGGAGTCAATAGCGGAGTCTTACGGTCATAAAGGTCATCCCGCGTCCACGACTCGAGGATGTCGCGAGCAGTGTGCGCATCCGCGTGCGCGCTGGCGACCCCGTCTTTGATATCGCGCAAGCGGCGGAAGGTGCCGTGCGTCAGTTCGGAGGTTTTGGTCATATGGACCCCTACCTGCTCGACGAGCCTCGACATGGCCTCGTCTAGTTCCTCGAGTCGGCTCCGCACGAGTTGGTACATCTTGGTATTGGTGACGTGAACCTGGCGAACCGAGCGAGCCGTGAAGTCCCCGACCCGCTTTAGATAGATCAAATCCTGCTGAATGTCGGAGCGTGTGCCTTCCGCGGATTCGTCGGAGTCGGAAGATGAGTCCGACATGACCATCGATTCATGGCAGTCGCTGTCCGAGTCGTAGGTGCCGGGTGGTGACGGTAGAAAGAGCGGGGCTGATGCCGGTCGATTGACGGGCCTATCATCATCGGTCGCGTGAGTATTGAGTCTATCCTGCATTCGGTACACGCACGGGAGCTGCTCGCCTGCGCCGGTGCGAGAAGACGACATAGCGATGTTCACCGGGCCTGGAACCCGGGCTTCGGCTTCGCGTTCGAGGGGGATGTAACGGCGGCCCTGTCGGTCGAGCTCTTCAAGCATGTAAGTCCAGAGACCGCCGGAGATGTAGACCTTCGGCGGCGTATCTTCACGATGCATAGCTGGAGCTCCCTCCGGCGGAAGCGGAGGCGATGGTAGGGGAGAGTGAGAGACGGTGATGAAGTCGCGAGGGTGTACGGGTGGTCGGGTAGACGTGAGTTCAATTGTATAAGTACGAGAGCGGGCAGCGCCGTCAGGCGTTGGCGGTGCGGACAAAGATCGGAAGATAGTGGGGTCGGCGTAAGCTAGGTCATGCATCATATGCGGGTAGCCAGGCGGCGATGCGGCGCGGATAGGAACCTTGATTCTGTCGGAACTCTGCGGATCCTCGCCGCGAGGGACGAGATAGCCGCCGTTATGATACCATGGCAGCTTGTGCTCGAGGGCCTCTCGGAGAAACGCGGGCCACGAGTTCAGCGCCGGCGTTTGGGCTAACTCGTTGATATGGAAGCCGATCGCGTACGGCGTCGGTGGACGAGTCCCGTCGGGGAGCTGCAGTCGAGCCTCCTCGATGCGCAAGCGTTCTATCGGCGGCGTAAGTTTTCGGATCCGTCGCCGTGTATACAACGATGGGCGCTTACCGAGCTGATCCGCTATGTTGCGCATAGTGAGGGGCGCGTTCGGAAGCACAGGCGACTGAGGAAGGTAGTCCCGGTGCAAAGGAGCGGCGACGAGTGCGTTCACGCGAGGGATACCGTCTGCGAGAGATACCGCGCTTCCTGGAGCCTCGGGTATGGTGATGACGAGCGGAGCTTCCTCTCTGATTGAGTAGGCATGCTCCTCCATCGTGGCGTCGACATCATCGACATTCGTCTGCTCATTCTGACCGGGGAAATCCTGGAGCGAGAGTAGAAGCCCTGGAATGTCTGCGTGGCGAGGTGCAAGACCTGGCGGGACTTCAGGCGTAGCGCACCGCACAGCGGCGGCTGGGTCGTTGAGGGGGAAGTCGAAGTTGAATGTCAGCGGCAAGCCCTCCCCGAAGACGATCGGGCGCGGGGCGGCGTCGTAGTTGTCGGACATGGTGAGCAAAGAGGTCGAATAGTTGTGGTAGTGTGGAGGTTGAACGGGGGCTCTAAAGATTCGCAAATGGATGGTTTCTGACGAGTCGAGGTCCATAGTACTCCTTATATACGTTACGGCGAGACGTTCGTCGACGAGCGCCCTCTTCTCGTCCTCCGATAATCGGCTACTCTTTCGTCCAATGAGTGTCGTGGGCTCGAGGGGGTGCGACAGACCTTCCGCTCGGACACCGTACTTGCGCTGTAGTTCCGTGATAGTCGCCAGTTGCGTATCGTTGCCGAACGTCGTGGGTGACATTGCACAATCCTGTCGGACTTGGTCGTCAATCCGAAGCCCGAGTACTCGGGGTACTCGCTCACCATGGACGTCGCCGTCGTACTCCGGCGGTGAAGCCTCCCAAACCCCTCTAGCATAAGCGAAGTTCTCTTCGGCCTCCATGGTTTCGATAGTGGTGCTCGACCGGGTTTCTGACCCATTGATCGGTCCTTCCGGGTTCCTACTGAAGAGTGCGTCACTGCTCTGTGCGTCTGAGTCCGTGCGTTCGACACTCAGCTCTGAGTCTGAGTCGTTTTCGTCAGCTAACGATATGGCGATATGCATACGCGCCTGTAGATTCTCGTGAATCTCGATAGGGGCTTCGAACATCCCAAAGACACGACTTACTTCAAACGCCGGAGGTACCGCCGCAGTCGTCCTGAGAAGGTCTTGCATTTCTTGCCAACCTGGCAAATCAGCTCGGCGCCGTGTCCAGATGCGGGGATGTTCGATATTGAGGAAAGTGATAACGACGTCGCGGAGGACCGATCCGCGCTCGTCATGCGGCCAGTTCGGAAGCGAAAGTGTTGTCGGGGCCGGCCTATCGTACGTTGGCGAACGCGACGGTCGGTGGTTCGGTCTCCTAGTGCGTTCCTGACGAGCCGGCGCTCCCCAGGTATGAGCG
>NW_006767555.1:0-2607 GCF_000264995.1 Punctularia strigosozonata HHB-11173 SS5
AGGTACCATTCTTGAAGCTATGGAACTCCCCTGGCTGCGTGGAGCCACCACACGCTGGGTGGTAGCACCCTACACACGGTGTCCAGCACATGGTAATACCCATCGGAGACATTGTTACTGCTGGTACTACCATTTGATAGCCTCTTCTCTATGGACATTACATTCCGTGAGAGCACACATTACAATATGGCTGCGAGCTCAGGTACTATAGCCATTCTCGTATTCGAGAAGGAATGTATTCCTCAGCATCTCTCGTCTTATCGGCTACGGCTCACATTTCAAGAGAGCGCCCGCGAATGTTCTTGATCCTCAAATCCCTTACACAGTGTGGCCGGAGATGTGTTCAATCAATCAAGTGTAGTCACTATCATTGGTACGACTACATCTTCATTATGCTCTGTGCTTGCGTTTCCGACCCACGACTTCCCCGTACGCATCCGCAGGCGGATCTACGGGTGTACCATCCTGCTTCGTATTGCGAAATATCGGTCTTGGCTTGGGCTTGGTCTTCATCTGTGGTTGGTCGCTCGTACGACTCGACGATATAGCCCCCGCGTTTCCAACTGGACGAGACTTGGATGCAGCCGGATGCGAGTCGCATGCAGCCCTGGACGAGCGCGCCCCTGAAGCTATGACATGGTTATGAGATGAGGACGAAACTTGGCCTTTTCCGCAACTAACCATGATTGGCAACTACCGCCGTAGCAGACGTACGCAAACTGGTTGCAGCACCAGACGAACGATCTGAGGGCGGTGCTGTGCTACGCGACGACCCTAATCCTACACGTTTATGTTCAGACTGCCGCTTGTATAATGCCTCGATAATAGACGAACCATTGATCACCCGTGAACAGGCCCCGGGAACTGCTACGGGTGATGGCGAGCCGGTAACAGGGCCCGTTTCGCGATGTACTCTGCCGCCTGATTCGTGGTCTGGGCCTGATAATGGGGTGAGGTCAATACACGTCACTCTGTAATGCTCCGAAATCCACCAACCGCGTTCAATGCGTCGTCTCTTGAAAGGCAACATCGATTCCCCAGGTACTTGCGAGTCCTTTATAGTTTTGCGTCGCTTTGCATCGACGGAGTTGGTGCCAGCTCTCAGTACGGAAGTACACGACTGATTCAGGCGATTCTTCTCAATCCGCCCGATACTTGACTTCTGCGCAAGGACATGAGTGCGCTGTCCTTTCGCGATGTTTGCAGGTGGTGTGGGTAGCGATGATTGACGCCCGTGCTCCATCCCCGATGCATACTTCTGCGCCGTGCGGTCTGGCTTGGGCAGCGCGCGAGGAGTTACGCGATGATCGGAGGATGCTTCGAGTTGATGCGATGAGTCGGAGTGGTGGGGAAGAAATGTAGACGATGTTGCCTATGCAATTTTATGAGTGTCCGATGCTCGTTAGACAAGCCAGCGTACGCACTTTCTGCTTTGCGAGGTAACCTTTAGACCCCTCGATCTCGACCTCATCCTCATCCTCATCCTCATCCTCGTCCTCGTCCTCGGCATTCGCCCTAACTACACCAATACCACCCCACGATTCGTATCCTTCCTCGTCTTCACTGGGCGCACCAAGGCCAATTGTATAGTCATCCGACTCGTCGTCTTCGTGGTCACCCTTTGGTTCAGCATCATCGCTATCTTCGTCACTATCGCTTTCAGGTCCCGCTAAAGCAGGCATCACGTCGGAATCCGGCTCATCCGCAGCCTCGTTCTGGATGGCAACCGCTTTCGCCCAGTACACGGTATGATGCAGGCGGTACAAGACAACTTGACTAAGACCGTGATGATTGTATATAGGGCGTTCGTTGCCCTCGGATACGTAGCCTAAGATCAACGGCAAGGTGTCTTGGTCCGCGACTGGTAGTGCCTTCTCCTCTGCGCAAAATCAACATACTGAACGATGTGGAATGCCAGACATCATACCTTTACTCCACTGCTCAACACCGAATTTGATGCCGTTTCCATCGGGAAAGAAAGGCAGCACAATCTTCTCGATGACGCGGTCGATTTTCTTTCCGCGAAAGTAGAAGGCGTAGTAGCCTTCATCTGTCTTCTTCAGAATGAATGCCGGATTCATGTTCACGATGCGAATCTGGTTCTTCGCGCAGAACTCCAGGATTCTCTTCCAGGGAAACTTATCAATGATGGCGTTCATTCGCGCTAAGTGACAAATTAATCAGAATTTATGTATATTGGCGCATAAAACTCACCGCATTTCTCTTTTACGAGGGATTTGAACACGCGATGTTGATAATCACGCGGCTTTTCCTTGGGCCTTTGAGGCGGTATGAAGTCTACCCGCACCCTGGGTGCGGGCAGGTCAGGTACGGTGGCCCCATCGTTTTCCATTTCCAAGACGCTAAAGCTCTATGAATAACCCCACGCGTACACGATTATCGCAATGCCACCAACCAAAGCACAGCCTGATAATTGGCCAGAGTGCCAAAGTGGTCACTCTTGTACATTGTCTTGATCTGCTCCCACTGCGGCGATCCACCGAACATCGTAAACCCGCAGGGACCTCGAGTATCTATGACGTAGCCAAATACGTGCAATGAGTTGTTGAGATAAAACCGCTTCGCCTACAGTCAAAATGCGTAAGG
>NW_006767556.1:0-2598 GCF_000264995.1 Punctularia strigosozonata HHB-11173 SS5
TAAGTCCCCATCTCGACCTCTTGTGTCTTGGGGACTTAGGTGAGTAACCGTCTCTGTATTAGATACTATGCTAACTTGTGTCTTGGGGACTTAGTGTGTGACCTTGAGTCCATTAGGTGTCCATTGCGTCGCTGTCGACCTCGTGTCCAGTGACCTTGAGTCGAGCTCAGCTCCTCTTTCTTCGCGTGTACTCTTGCCTATAGTAAGTGCCGACGACGCTGCCTTTCCTACCGACTCTACCCGATTACTTGGACATTCCGGCTGTCTAAGTAGTTGGTAACCCCAACGGGCGTTCCTCTGCACGTCGCTCGTCACATTAGGTCGAGATCTCTGCTCGCGCCGCCGTACCTGCTCCGTACGCGCCTCGTGAGATAGTGATAGCCGTAGCTCCGCATAGACGCGGTCGCGAACGTCAACGCTAAGCCAGCGATACGTAACTCTCCGCTTTAGAGCCCAGATTCAACCTGTGGCTGTAAGGCCGGTCTTAACCGAACGGTCTTGCTGGGTACCTTAGGCGGCTGTTACCAACCAGCGTCTTTGATCCTGCTAAAGTTCTAAGGGGGGCCTCTGCATTGGGCAGTATCCGTATACCTGGGCAAGTCGCGACTAGTAACCGATCGGAGGCATTTCGTTGCCGAAAAGTGACAACCAATAGGCCGAGGAGGCTGAGGTAGACCGTCACCGTCGCACTGCATCTGAGCTCAAAGTCCTCTGTGAAAGGACGCGGCCTAGAGTCGCGCACACCGCCACCATAGCACCCACACACCGCCTTCGATCTACTCGTAGCAGTCCACGAGTCCGCTCCCATCGTCCTCTCCGTCCATCCGATAAACTCCGCACTCCACGTCGTTGGGACGCACCTCGTCGGACGGTCAAACGACCACTTCGGTTCCGACATCGCCTAGTCCGAGAAATCCTCCAGTGAATGGACGCATCCGTATCCTTTACTGTGTCCATCACCTTCGTCCAAATCCTTATCGTCATTGCCATCATACCGATATTGGTGGTTCTAGTACGCCTAGGAGACGCGGCAGTTGACATCATCCGTCGATTCAAAATTCATTACACACCAACAAGCGGATTCCAAATTCTCCCTCCATCTGACGACACAGGTGGCTGGGGCGATAACGGAGGCTGGGGTAACTAGTCACCACGTCTTCTACGGGACGAATCTCCGCCCGAGAACTACTAGAATCGTCGGATTCATCAGAAGAAGAAGCGGTTGATTGCACTAGACGTGTGCACGCCTGGGATACCGAGGACAAGGAAGTAGTCAACTGGGATAGGGAACAAAAGACTTGGTGTGACTGTGACGAACAACCGTGTCCAAACCGGTTTAACTCCATCACCGACGATTTAGATCGTTTTCAACCTATTCCACCGCACCTTTACCCGTTACCAGACTCTCGAGCGCCCTCACCATCACCACCAGCATCAGTAGTCATCACTCTAAGCCCTAGGCCTCAGACACCAATCGAAGTAACCCCACGTACACCCACACCACCGATCACCATGAGTAACCAAGGGACCGGTAACGCAGCGGCCAACCCGCCACCAGCAGCACCACAAACCTTCACTCTGCAAGATGTAGCCACCGTTCTAGCCCAAGCCCTTTCTCGCAGTCAGACAGTCACACAGATCAATAAGAGAAAGGATATCACCCAGAAGCCGTCTGCCTACGATGGGGACCGCAACACGGCACGTTCCTTCATGGCGGCCTTTGAAATATGGGCCAGAGCCCAGGAGGAAGCGATGAGCGACCCTCAACCAGATGGCTCCTGGTTACCAAGACCGGTAGAGTGGATCATCACGGCATTATCGTTCATGAAGGGACGAGCAGCTACATGGGCAGCCCCTTATCAGGAAGCCTACGCCAAGAAGGAACCCATCTTTGGCAACGATTGGGATACCTTCAAAACGGCTTTCCAAGAACGCTTCGTCACCTTGAATGCCAAAGCGGAAGCCCAGGACAGGATGAAGCACCTGACCCAAGGCAAGGGAACGGTCGCTGAGTATATCTCTGAGTTCAGAGAAATACAAGGTCAAACCGAGTACAGCAAGGAAGACCTCCTGTCACGCTTTTGGGATGGTCTGTCTGACAGCATGAAGGACGACCTTTCTAAGAGCTCGCTACCCATCGAGACGCTCGATAACTGCATGAACTCTGCCGCTACGCTCGATCGACGTATACGGCAGCGACAAGCCGAGAAGAGGGGGGTTCGCATCCAAGCCCCTTTTGCATCATCCACAGTCTCCCACACGCCAGCCCGTGATCCCATGGCCATGGACATTGATGCCACGCGAACCGTCCAGTCCTACATCGACTTCATGCGAGGGAAGTGTTATGGCTGCGGATCCAAGGACCACATCAAGCGGGATGGCAACCACGAGCGTGATGTATGCAATCACTGCCACAAGACGGGCCACCGATCCACTGTGTGCCGATCCAAGTACTTTGGTAGGCCTTCGACACCAGCACAGTTTGCGCCACCGGCCCGTGTTAGAGCTACGGACCAACCGGCAGCATCGACAAGCACGGCACCCCCTGCATCGCCTCATGCTGAGGGAGAAGTTAGCATGATGACTATCGCTGCGGCT
>NW_006767557.1:0-2593 GCF_000264995.1 Punctularia strigosozonata HHB-11173 SS5
GAGGGCCGTCGCGGCGGTAGTAACTCTTGAGGAATTGCAGGGCCTCCATGACTGCTGGAGACAACCGGTTGCGGCGAAGAGTGTCGGTCTCCTTGGCTGACGAGAATAGACGCTCGCAAGCTACAGAGGACGCTTGTGCAGGTAAAATGTCAAGAGCTACACGATAAAGCAAGGGGAAGGAATGCTTGTTGATCTGTTCTGCAGCATTAGTAGCTATTCGGCTCACAAAAGGGAGATTCACGCACCTGCCAATACCGTAGGAGATCCAATCCGTTCTCGATTCCATTTTGCACCACTGGTTCTTCGCAATAGCGGTCGAATTCGCGCAACGCACGCTTTCGATCGTCGGCTTCTAGGGCCTCTCGCGAGAGGCGATTCAGATCTCCGGCTGAATCTGCAGTTGAGCCAGCAGATTGCAAGTATGATGTGGACGATGTTCGTGTTTGCGATACTGATAAGTCTGACTCAGAGCTCGATGCGCTGAGACCAGCGGTACGGCGGAATCTTCGGCTAGTATTCCTCAAATTGAGGAATCCCCGGCCTTGTGCGAGAGATGCCATGGTAGTAGGGAGATCTGTTGAACTCTCAGGGACATTGGTAGCTTCGTGGATGCATTGCTGGCGACGGAACTGTGTGAGCTGTACAATATGTAGAATGTCAGTTGTTAGGCAGAGCTCAGCTGCAAACATGCACGCACCGTGTCAATGACCCATCGGCGTGCCTCCTCGCACTCCTCTTCAGTCCATTGATCCTCGATCCATCGGAACTTGATGGCTGGATTGATCACTGAGTGCGGGGTTTCAGTTAATGAGACCAAACACAAGGCAAGGCCACATACCAATGGCAAGAACATAGGCACAGCTTCTACGACTCCGTGCTACATATTCCTCAATCTTGGATATCCCAAATTCGATGTACGGAGAAAGATATTGTAACTCTATCTGTAGTGCACGCCAGAGCAACAGGACCTGCTCATATGCTGGGAGTGCAACCGGGAGTGTTGGGGTTTTCTCCGCAGAGAGAAGCTCTTGCACATGGTGTGGAATCCGTAGAACATCTTCTATATCGCAGGTCACCGTGTATTGATCCTTGTTCAGTAGCAAGGTATGCAGACCGGCTTGCTGGTATTTAGGTACACAGAACATACACTTGAGAGCCTTGGAAGTGATTCAATTGAATGGTTAGCCTTCTGACAATGATGTTGAGACTTGAACAGACCTCATTCGCATCCAATACACGTTCGAGCATGAGAGAAGTTGACGACCATCGGGTCTCGCAGTCACGCGTGAGCTGGCGCTCGGGAATTCTCTCTGGCCACACCTCTGAATCATTTCCTTGCCGGATGGTCTGAATGAGGTTTGAGCGCCGCTGACCGGATGACCGCACAGCGCCTACAATGTTGCGCACGCAGCCGACTGGATCGGTATCCAATGCGGCAGCATATGCTTCATGTTCGTCCTTGTGTGGGGTCGTAATATCAGGCAGTGCGCAGCAGAGGGTGCCACCGTGTGTCTTGATACCATTGAGAATGGCTTGTACTGCAAGATTTATGACATTGGGGAAGCATCTGTTGACAATGTCAATATACATGTATGTATGTGCCCATGAAACATCGGAGTCTCCAAGCTCACCGGCCATGATTTCCCTCGCTGCTGAATTCGATCCCTTCTTGTCGAAAATGCTCCTCTAGGTAATCCATTGTTGTATCCATGACGGAGGCATTGTCTGTGGTGCAAAGCCCAATCTGCAATGTATAGTCACTAGATACATATGCCGGCACAATGTGGTGTTACAGATTGCAAACCTTGTGTTTGATTCCTGCCTTGTCAAGCTCATTCCATAGGTTATGGGCGATGTTTTTGCCATTGTGAGGTCCCTCAAGGCGCCGGAACATCAGCATATGATTGCGTAGGGCAAGATCTCCCTTTGCGTCGTAGCTAACATAATGAACTGTTGCACACATAAATGTGTCTAGGTCTGAGTTTGACCAATCATCCCAAGTTAGGGAGATACGGCCGGGCGACTCCTGTCCAGGTATCATCAGTGCACCAGCACTCTTATATACATGTCGGCTCGATGCTCACCTTCATCTCCTTCCATATCATTTCCCTAGTTTTGCCATAGTGGCGCAAGGTGTGATCACGAATTGCCGTTCGGTGCGGTATATCCTTGTCAGTAAGCACCGTGTTCACACGATTAACATATAGGAGCAATTCACTGAACTATGGACAGTCCATGACATTCAGGGCCTACAAGGAGTCATTGTGAGCTAACTGTTTGGTGATTGCATGCGTACATTCACCTACCTGATCATCAACTGCTATCCACCTTAGTAGATAGTCTCAGAGTCGTTCCGATGAGAATGACTCCCGTTCAGGCTGCTGAGGTGCACTTCGACCATCTGATGGGACATCATAAGCATGCTTGAGATTGTGAGTTGTCCTTTCTTCCTTGTATATATCAGAGTGACGGCTTATGAGGTGATTTCGGATCGTGTTTGTGTTGCCTCCCTTGCCAAGCTTGTACACCTTCCAAGTGGGCCATCTAGCTAGATATCAGTCTCTGACAAGGCCTGACAATCGCATATCGCACT
>NW_006767558.1:0-2590 GCF_000264995.1 Punctularia strigosozonata HHB-11173 SS5
CACGAAGATACCCCCGATACCCTGGCATGCCAACGGCTGGTACTGGGTCTTCGCACTCTTGACTGAATGCGAAAAATCGGAGAACAGGAAGGTTCTCTTTGGTCCGCAGGGTGGCGAGGTAAGTAAATATCAATGAGACCACTTCAGCTGTCTCAACGGCGGTGCAGGACATCCAAGGAGAGACGAAGAATGCGGTCTTTCGTCGAATTGGGCAAACTCTATTTCCGGAGTATTACAAGCAGGATAGCGGGACCCTTACAAACAGGATTCGGGCTCAGATTGAAAGGTAAGAAAGCTGTCACACCTGGCGAGTTATATCTGAGTTAATTGCGCACAGTTTGACCTCCATGTACCGCGAACACTCAAAATGGCTCAAAGTGACCGGGGGAGGGAAGGGAGGCAACGACGAGTCTCCCGTGGAGCAGGATGTCTACCTGAGTGGCTGGTACATCCACTGACTGGTCCTGACCAGTCAAACTGCGAAGATGCGAAGAATCTGTGGGGTAAGCCGTGTGTTTACAATCCGCACCTCTGACTGACGAAATCTCAAGAGCAAATCGAATTGGAATTCCCGCCATTCCCTCGCCTTCATGCCATCCTTGCCACCAAGCCAAATCACAATCCGATTGCGGTCACGACGGGTGTTGGTCCCCATGGGCGGCAGACGGTTCACCTGCAGCCCCCGAGCCCCCGTCTCAATGGTGAACGTGCTGCGCTGGCATCGTTGGATTCCAACATCGACCTATCCACCCTGCAGGATGCTGTCATGACACCAGAGCTGCAGGCCCAGTATACCGACCTGCTCGCAATGTTAGGCTCGACCGATTGTGAGATGCCGGCTGCCCCCTCTTCCGCAAGCACCAAAGCTCGTACAACGTCCACACCATCGTCCACGCCTGCGAGTTCCGCTCGCAAAGAGAACAGGGCACCGTCGAATACGCCTCGTTACGCCAAGCCGTCACTCAACATGTCGAATTCGTTTGCGTTGGGTTCCCGATACGAGCGAAAGGCAAATGACCTTGGTAGCACGATTCGGGATATCATGATGTAAGTGATGATAATGTTTGCCTTAGACATCATGACGCTCACCCATTTGCTAGGCAAAATTTACAAGTTCGTGAGATGCATGACCACCGTTGGCATGCCCTCGAGTCACGTCGAGTCCTCCTGGAGGAATTTCGAGAGGGAATCTGGACACGCGAAGAATATGCGCAGAAGCTCCGTGAACTCGAGAGCATGCCTTCTGGGTCAGTTTCTCACCGAAGCCGTTCAGCCTCACCTCCTCGGTGTCCTAGGTCTCCGGAGTGGGGATCTATCAAGGAACCAGAAGAAGAGCTTTGATGCTGCACGCAATAATCATACTCTTTCTTTCACCTTTAATCAACCCTAACCCCTCCATTTATTACAGTAATATGAATGTATCTATTTTATGATTGCCGTGATGCAAGCAACTCATCAATGAGCTGCCTACGCTTGGTTTCGCCTTGCCTATCCCCATTGATCTGAGGTTCAGCAGCCTGTGCATCTTGATCCGGCTCGGGTGGAAGCCCTTCTGCAATGAACATATCATGATAGCGTGTCCCTTCGGCTTCGATAAGAAAGTTGTGGAAAATGATTGCTATAGTGATCCATTTGCAGGCCTTGACGTGCTCTTCCTTGTTCTGAATGTGTACCCGTAGTCCACGGAGGCACTGCCAGCGGCCTTTGAGAAGCCCCATGCAATGCTCGCTCCGAACCCGGATATTGGAGACAGCCTTGTCAAACATGGCTGCATCCCGTCGCAGTGATGCAGGTTTCTTGTGTACCGGGATTGTATGCTTGGTGCAGCTGTATGCAGAGTCCACCCAGGCAAACTCATTGCCTTTAAACATGAACTCGGGGTACTTGTAGGCAGCAGTGTGCTCAAATGCGGACTGATCGTGTGCTGAGCCAGTAAGACCATGGGAGTAATCGACGATGCGTAGGTTAGATGGTACATTTCCAACCTATTTTGTATATGAGCATGATGTATAAAGATAAGATGATCCACTGACCTGTAAGTTCAGACCGTAGTTACCTTTTCGGGTGTAGTATGCTTCACCATCCAAACCAGGCTTCTCAAATAAGACGATGATTGTGCCATCGTACATAACCCAACCTTCTCTCCATAGACCACCAAGCCCGACATGCTGTTCCACCCAAATCTTCTCAACCTCAGTCTCCTCTGGTGACAACGGGCGGACAAATCTGTCATGGAGGGACTCGATGGCTGTAAACACCCGCTCTGTGTACCGTTCAACGGTCCCTTCAGAGCAGCCAGCCTGGCGGGCAATGTCCATGACAGAAGCACCATTTCCATAATGCCCAAGTCGGTAGAGCGTGATCAGGAGCTGCCATTCAACAGGTGCTTGCGGACGACGTCCATTGCTTTGGAAGATGGTGTGATTTTGGATGAGTTGAACGAGCATAGCAAAGGACCGTGGCTCCATTCGGATCATGTTCACAAAGCGTGGATGATGAGCAGGTTCCTGAGCATATGCAAAGGCGATATTCAAATGAGTCGATTTGGGAACATGGATGCGGGGATGCATGTAGCGAGTCTCGAGAATTG
>NW_006767559.1:0-2571 GCF_000264995.1 Punctularia strigosozonata HHB-11173 SS5
GCCGGTAAGGATATCGACGGCAAATAACCACACCAACATGATTGGCGAAGGGACTGTAATCCTGAAAACCAAAAAGGATACCGTACAGATTGCCGGAGTAAAGCTTGTGCCTGACATTAATATGCGGCTGCTTTCTCTTGGCCAGTTTCTGCAAAACGACATGACTGCACTCTGTGACTCAGAGGCAGTAAGAGTGTTAACTGAACAAGGAGAATCGTTTCTAACGTTCACTCCTCGTGTATCGGGTGATACCATCTATGGTGTCCAGACCCTCCCCGACAAAGAAATGGAGGTTGTCGACATGGTCTATGCTCTGGATTACCAGACATGGCACCGTCGTTTTGCTCATCCTTCAAAGGATGTGCTTCGACATGCTCGGAAACACGTCTCCGGGTTTACACCCGTTGAGATACCCACCAAGGAACATATATGCCGAGGTTGCGCGCAAGGCAAAATGCCTTTGCGACCCTTTCCTACTCACCCTGTTCGCGCTGAAAGAGTGTTTGAACTTATCCACTCTGACATCAAGTCATTCCCAATTGAGTCGTATCACAAGCATAAATATGTGATAACGTTCTTGGATGACTACACTTCGTTTGCTTGGATAGTTTGCCTGCGCACTAAAGATGCGGCACTACCAGCAATTAAACACTTTATGGCAATGGTCAAGAACCAGTTCAGTTCGACCGTTGAGAAGTGGATGTCGGATGCAGGGGGAGAGTATAAGTCCAAAGCCTTGGACGACTACTTTAAAAGTAACGGCATTAAAGTTCTTCAGAGCGCACCCCACACGCCACAGCAGAATGGTCGTGCTGAGCGGTATATGCGCACCTTCATGGATAAGGCTGAGTCAATGCGCTTTGACGCTTGCTTGCCTGAATCCTGGTGGAATTTTGCAGTCGAGCATGCAACACATGTCTACAACAGAACTCCGGTTGTGCGCCTTAACTGGAAGACGCCGTATGAGTTTCTGTATGGTAGACCACCGCGAGTCGATCACTTGCGAGTGTTTGGATGTGGTGCATATGTTCACCTCCCCGCCGACGTTCGAAAGAACAAAATGTCACCTAAGTCTGAACTTATGATATACATCGGCGTTGCGGATGGTATGGAAACGAACTTCAAGTTCATGCGCCTACCCAATAACGTGATATTCACATCTGCCCATGCGTTGTTTGATGAGACACTGTTTCCTAAGTGTGCGAAGCAAAAGCAAACGAAGAACACGCGTATTGGAGGTCCGCGATCCAAAGACACCAACCACCCATCGGGTCAACCACCCGTTCCTTGGGACGACGATGATGAAATTCCGTCGGCTCCTATTCCCACTATAACTCCTGAAAAGGGGAAAGGCAAGGCGCCAGACGTGGCACCTGAGCTTCCTTCGACGCCCAAAAGAGAGCGGTCGAGGACTCCTAGCCCAGTACCGCCTGAACAACCATGGCAATCTCCAAGGAGATCCGGTCGTCTCAGGAAAGTGCCGAAGCGAGAGGGCAATATATACGGTGAAAGGAAACATCCTGTTTCCCAATACAAGCAGATTGAGCGTGAACGCGCCTGGAAAGACTTGGTAGAGGGTGGATCCTCACCAGGAAAAGGCAAAGCGTCACGCAAGGTCTCTCGGAAGCAAATAATAGAGAGCGAATTATCGCCTCCACCAGAGGACGAACCGGCTCCTGTGCCTAGTTTGCCACCTCAGACTCCGAGAAAAAGCGACAACCCATCTGCACCGGAAACACCGTTCACTGGCTATCGCGAAAGCACCAGTAAAGCCCCATCCTCGGAATCTGATTCTGAAGGAGATGCTCGGTTAGCAAAACTATGCCAGGAGGGGGGAGTACAGTTCGTCGAAGCGTTGCTTTTGCGTGCATATCCACTATTCGGCGGAAATCCCAATCAGTCCAATGTAAAAGAATGGACATATCGCGATATTCAGCGGCTTAAACCTGCTGAACAGAAGGAATGGCGTGCTGCATGCCGTGATGAGCTTGAAGCTCTCCGGAAGCGCAAGGTCTATGACCTGGTTGATCGCCCACGAGACCGAAAGGTCATTAAAAACCGATGGGTTTTCGACATCAAATCCGATGGTCGGAAAAAGGCTAGGCTTGTAGCCAAAGGTTTCTCCCAGGTTGAAGGAATCGACTTCAAT
This sequence comes from Punctularia strigosozonata HHB-11173 SS5, assembly GCF_000264995.1. Lineage (NCBI taxonomy): Eukaryota > Fungi > Basidiomycota > Agaricomycetes > Corticiales > Punctulariaceae > Punctularia > Punctularia strigosozonata. The sequence goes on from NW_006767559.1 coordinate 2,150, forward strand.
GAAGTCTTCTCACCTGTAGTTCGTTTTGAGACAGTGCGAATGATGTTTGCACTATGCGCACTTGAAAACTGGCAAATTCATGCCGTTGATGTGCGAAATGCCTACTTATATGGCAATCTCGACGAAGAAATATACATGGAGCAACCTGAAGGCTTTAAAGAGCCAGGGCGCGAAAACATGGTTTTCCAGCTTCGCCGCGCGCTCTACGGACTTAAACAGGCAGGGTTAGCTTGGTGGAAAGCCCTCGACCGGTCCATGGCCGACCTAGGCTTTAAACGCCTTGTGTCAGACGCTGGTATATTCGTCTACAACAAAGATGGCAATTTCTGCATTGCCGTAGTCTATGTTGACGATGCCTTCTTTATGGGGCCCAAGACTCTCCTACCGTCCTAAGACTCAAGCGAGCTTTCATGGATAAGTGG
>NW_006767560.1:0-2569 GCF_000264995.1 Punctularia strigosozonata HHB-11173 SS5
TGTTTGAGGAACGCGTCGAAATCGAAATTCTCGGGGTGTTCGAGTGGAGCGGGCTGCCACATCGCGGAGATCGATCCGCCAAGAGCGGCGACTTTGCCGAAATATTCCGCTGCGCGTTCCGAAAAGAACGCGCAGATCTGATGCATAGGCGTATTGCGAACGCGGCGTTCGACTTTCTTGTTCGGAAGGCGCGCCGGCCCGACAATCTTCAGGATGAGCCATCCTTCGACCTGGTCCTTGTCGGCCTTGCCGTTGGCGAGGGTGATGCCATGCGGACGCGTACGGTCCGTCTTTTCGAAGTATGCGACCCATTCGTCGAGCGCGTCGAGCGCGGAGTTGGGCTCAGGGACGAACTTCCGGGCATGCTTCTCGCGCCATCCCTTATCGAGATGAACGGCGTTCCCGAACCACTGGGGCGCCTTCCATTCGCTCGCGAATTCTTGCTGACGCTTGGTGGCATTGTCACCCAGCTCTTCGATCTTCTCGACGAAGTGTTTCATCAGGAATACCCCGTACCAATTTGCTTCCCTCTCGGCATCGCACGCGGCCTGACCGAGTCCCTCCAGGCTGGGTATGACGACGGTCTTCTTGATGGCCGCGATCTCGGCCTTCGACAGGTGTGCTTGTGGGTCCCCCACTGGGGCATACGGCTTGGCGGCGTACGGGTTGACGCCGTAACCCTCCCCCCTCCCGGGAGAAGTTCCCATCGGCAAAGGAAGCGGGGTAGGAACGCCGTCCGCGTCGGGGACCCACTGATACGACGTAGCCGACCCGGAATAGGTCGCGCTTCTATCATCGGCCTGTGCGCCAATGCCTAGGGCACGCTCGAGTTGCTCGACACGCTGCTGCAAGCGTGAGACATCGCGGGCGATGTTCGGAAGACTGATCGTCGGCGCCGGGTATGGCGCGATACGCTGATTGTACGAGCGCATAGCGTAGTGTCGTAGTGTAGCTGGAGTACTCAATAGAATTCTAGTTTCGTGCGACGGCTGTAGTGGTTTCTGCAGGCGCGGGTGGGTGGTATCGAACCCTTATACCGCCTGGTCCTATCGACCAGAAAATTTTGCCATCACCCTGGACAGGGGTGATACTCTGCGGCGTGACGATTGCACCTGGTGGTGCAGGCAACCCTACGATCGGCGTACGATTCCGAGGTAATTCTTGATATGTAGTTACCCCTTGAGCTTCGAAATATCTGTCTATCACGGCCAAATTCTCTACGTTAACCCATGGTTCCCAGGAACTATCGCCGAAAGTCCATCGTACTAAAAATAATATTTCATCGTCGTCCCATTCATGGGCGACGATCTCCTCGACTTCTCGTTCAAGCTCATCTGGTTGCCCGAAGTCGTAGAAGCTCATGGCTTCGCGACCCGGGAACTTGGCGTCGTCATTCGGCACGTGGGGCCGAAGCTTCGATATGTGGAACCGCGGGTGTACTCTCCGCTGTCGTAAATCATTTGGTAATTCTATCTCGTACACACTTGATTCATTAAACGCTTTAATTACTTTAAACGGTCCGATAAACCGGGGCGCCAGTTTACGCGCGCGTTTGAGCAGGAGGCTTAGATTCGTTGTGCTGATGTATACGAGATCGCCCGGTGTGTACTCCACGTGGTCCCGTCTTTGCCGATTCGCGTGGTGTGCCTGGCGCACACGCGCACCAATAATGGCGTCATGCGCCCGCTCTAAGCAATCCCTCGCATTCAACATGAATTCTCGCACTCCCGGTGCTGAGTGTTCCGTAGGTAGTACGTCTAACATTCTCGGGATATACCCGTAATTAAATTCGAAAGGACTGTATCCCGTAGTCTCAGATCGTGCCGCATTCATTGCGAACTCGGTGAGTGCGAGCATGTCGGCCCAGTCGGTCTGATCGGGCCGGACGAAGCTGCGCAGGATCTGCGATACCGTGCGATTTGCACGCTCTGTCACGCCGTCTGTTTGGGGATGGAAGGCTGTGGACATCAGCAGGCGTGTCCCCATCAGACGGTGAAGTTCCCGCCAAAACTTAGAATTAAACTTCGAATCTCGATCAGACACGATGCTATCAGGAACCCCGTGCAATCGCACAACCTCTTTGAGAAATGAGCAGGCGAGTTCGCTCGCAGTTGTCTTAGTATTACAGGGTACAAGATGTACCATTCCCGTCAGTCTGCATATTATTACCCATAGGTAGTCGTATCCCCGGGACTTCGGGAACGGGCCCAGAAAATCCATCGCTATCGAGCCCCAAGGGCGGTTCGGTATCGGTAGGCTGTGTAACAATCCTTCGGGCTTCTGGTTCACGTCCTTTGCCGTCTGACAGAGATGACATGATTTGCAAAAAAGGTCGACATCTGCGGCAATCTTTGGCCACCAATAGTAGCGACGCAAATACTCCGAGGTCTTGTTAGCGCCGAGGTGACCGATCGCCCGGGTGCGCACCATCAATCACAAGCTCTCTCACGCACGCGCTCCGAGCTTTTCCGGAGGGCACGCAAATCACTCGTTACCAAGGCGGATTCTTGGTGTATACCATCCCTTCCCGTAATTCCGAATGCCGGTGCTCTTTAGGAGCCGCTACGAC
>NW_006767561.1:0-2569 GCF_000264995.1 Punctularia strigosozonata HHB-11173 SS5
GCAGTCACAGATGATGAGCAGACTACGGCGGGGGATACTGACCGCACAGCACATCAATGCATAGGTGCTGGCTGCAACTCGTATACGCGCGTGCGCGTCGCGTCGCGTCGCGTCGCGTCGTAGTCACGCTGCCGGGTTGACCTGCGGCCACATAAAAGACGGCAGGCCCCCCGCCCTCTCCCTCACGGCCTGCACATGGCATTCGCACGGGCTTTAGAGCTGACGCTGGCATTTCCGCCGACACCCTTACAAGCAGTCCATGCGCTTGCCATGCTCAGTGCGCGTGCTGAGGCAGCCAAGAGCAGGGGCGGCCAATCTGTCCATGCTCTTTGCTGCCCCCGTTGCTTCCGTCGCGCTGATTACTCTCGTTTGACTCTGCCCCTCTTCTGACTTTCAACCTGGTGACGGCGACCATGTTCGGGGACATCGCCCATTCCTGAGTGAGTCGCACTCATCACATGCTGTATACAACACTGACGTCATTGCTTGGCTCAGTGCTTGCGTTGCAATTTCGCGAAGTCCAAGAGTTTGCATGCATGCAAAGTGGCCTCCACCCGCCGTTCAACGCCCCACGTTCAGCTCAGAGCGCCGCTTTGCAACGCCGTACCGGTGCAAGAGAGGTAGGAGAGCTCTCGCTTCGCGACGCATCACTTAGGCTTGCCGCAGAGCACCGCAACATGCCATCGAGCCCGACGATGCTCGCCCTCAAACGCGATCCGGCGCTCGCCCTCAAACGCGACCCGACGCCTGGCCTCGAACGCCCCCGACGCGCCCTCCAGAATTCCCGCGCGCTCGCCCCGTGCCTTCTCACTCCAGCCCGCCCGTGCCTTCTTGCTTCAGCCCATCCATGCCTTCTCCTCCCACCCGCCCGCGCGCTCGCCATCTAGGCCGTTCGCCTCCGGGATCGTCGTCCAGCTCTGCCCGCCCTCGGAATCGTCATCCAGCTTCACCCGCGCGAAGCCTCGTCGCCCGCCCGCACGCCCGACGCCTTGTCGTCCCCCGCGTTCCTGGGCTCGCTGCCCACCGTGTTCCTGGGTTCACCGCCCACCGTGTTCCGAGCACGCCATCAAGCATGCCCCACGAACATGCCTCCGGCCGCAGCGAGCGAGCATTGCCGGTGAGCTCGATTTCTCGATACGACATACAAGAAATACATTGAACCGGCACATACGAAAGGTACTTGGCCCCCTATACTCCGTCACCGCCCACACATCCTGAGCCCTACCGCGCCAAATCTAAGTCGTGTTCTTCTGTGAGAGAGCTTTTGTCCGCTTGTGTTGCTGACTCTTCTGATATTCCCTTGCAGCCGTGTAGTGATGTGCCTTGCGATCCTCAAAGTACGGTGCTGGCTCCCAAAGCGAGCGCGGCAGACATCGACGCAATAGATGGGCGTTGTGGAAGGCATGGGTGTTTATCACGTAGCTTTGTTCTTGTTCGTTGTGCTCTATGAATCGCTCCGTAATTCCGGATTCTTGTTGCTCCTGCTTTCTGTTTCGTCGGCCTGTAGCGCCGCACTGCCCTGCAATACAATCATGTTGGACGTTCTGGCAGAATTCAATGCGCTGCTTCATGTCAGGGTTGCGGGTGGTCCCTGTGGGCATGGGCACTCACGTCTGCAGCAACAACTATCAGGGTCACCTCACCCAGTCGCCTTGAAAGTGTCGGCATCCCAAAAGTGGAATGCCGCGAGGAGCCCAATTGAGATTGGTCAATCAGGACGATGGCACCTGATTTCGCCGTGTTGGCATGAATCTCAACGATTCGGCCCACAAGGAGCTCGTCCTGAAACATGTCGGTTTGCCTCTGCACAGAAGGGGTCTGATGGGCTTACATCTAGAGGTGACCGGGCGAAAACCCATGCACCAATCGTGCAGACATCTTGAGACATCTGAGAAAAATCCCATGACTATACAGCACTACGTAGTCCAATATAGCATCCATAGTTTCATAGCAATGTCAATTTGTATGGGTGCTATGGAGCTGCCTGCAGTTGCTATAGAGGTACCTGCCAGTGCTATAAAGTGCTATGGGTGCTATAGATCACACTGCCATGGCTATATAGCACAGAGCCAATGCTATGGGCACTACAGATACTATGGCAATTTGGGAGTTATCATATGCACAGTAGATGCTATGGTTAATCAGACAAGAAACTAAAATACTTCAATAATGTTTCATTTTGCAAACAAATATTTGTATTGCATAATTGTCTACAAATTACACTACCAGTGCTACCAGCAAGCTTACATAAGCATATCACACAAACATAACTCTACATAGGTAGAGGCAGAGGCGAGGGCGGAGGCGGAGGCAACGCCGAGCCTGACCGCGTTGGCGGCTCGGGCTCGGTGCTGTCGAAGGGGGGCGGGAGGCGAGAGGCCGAGCCTGACCGCGTCAGCGGCTGGGGCTCGGGGCTGTCAGAGGCACGCGCGGGGGGTGGGAGGCGAGGCCGAGCCCGACCGCGTTGGCGGCTCGGGCTCGGGGCTGGTCGAAAGGCGGCGGGAAGCGTGGAGGTGACGCCGAGCCCGACCGCGTTGGCGGCGCGAGCTCGGGGGCTGGGCAGGAAGGC